>NW_027316532.1:36544250-36586750 GCF_026437365.1 Eucyclogobius newberryi
GTGCATGAGATCCTTTTGTAGTTTCTCTGTCTTTTCTTGCATTTTTGTACATTTTCCTTCCCATTTCTCTCAGCTCCGGCATGTGTTTGAGTGGTGATGTTGTTCCATTTGTGCCCGTATAAGTTCTGTGGAGTGTTATAGTTCTCCATAGTACAATATGTCCTCATACTGTGTTTTGGTTATTCCCATATCACACCCTGCTCCCTAAAATAGCGCTCATGTCAGAGGTACAGGTAGTTGTGTGTGACAGCCAATCAGAGCCTGCTTCACCGAACACAAGGACTTCTGGGATTGAGCCTTGATTTTGGATATAAATACATGTAATTTATGTGTTATTGCTGTATAGTTATGAAAACAAACAATGTTAAATATTGTGTACAATGGTTTGAAATAACTACATTTTCACTGAGAGGCAATAGTTTTGTCCCTGGCACTGATGGGACAAGGAACGATGATGACATGCAATGATCTGAAAAAGATCATTTTCTTTATAGAATGTTAGCGCTTTATAATAAACTACACTGAGGTACTGTATGTTCACATGACTTTGTTGACTTCAGTTTTGTTCATGTTTATTTGCAGAGCTGAGTTATGTTACTTCTTAAGAATTTGACTCAAGTAGAAATAAAATGTGATCATGACTAAAATAGAAGGACAAAGTACTTCAGTAACAGTTTGAACATAAAATGTGTTTAAAGATTATGATTTATGAGTTTACATAATCAGACAAAACAGTTCTGATATTTCAAAAGTAAAGAAGACGCAACAAATACAAAACGTATCATAGCAGAACCTTTTTATTTACTGTTGTTCACATAAAGCTTTTGTCAATATAGAATTATAAACAGTGCAAAGAGTAACTTAAATATTACTCTTGTAGAAGAAAAAGTGTCAGAAAACAACTCAAAAGTACAGTTACTACCCACCTCAGTTTATTTAACGTGGTATTTTATATTTCTGTCGTCTTAAAGCTGCATAACCCAACTTGTTTCTTATACATGAATATATTTAGTTATCATAACACATTTTATAAATGGCAAACGTGTAAAGAAGAGCCATGTGTGTCACTATATGGTGTTTTGAGAGACCTGAAGAAAGCATTTTAAAGCTGTTCTTTCTGTTCTGTTGCTTAGAATTTAATGCATCTAATACTAGTGATGTACCAAAAGAAACAAGTTGTATTGATTTTTAAATACTAACTTTCCAGTTTTGCCGTTCAGTTTCAAAATCAAAATGTCATCACCACAAACACTTGGGTCATAATATGTTTCTAAATCCATAGATTTTACATGTGTTTGACTCTTTATTTTGACGACTTAAAACTTGACAAACATCACAAAATGTCATGAAACTGACATTCCAGAGAAGCTTAACAAGTGTCAAAGACTATTCTTCCTGTTCACCCACTCACAATAATCCCGACTGAGGCCCTAATAATAGCTGCTGAGGCCAGAGAAGTGGAAGGGTTTTGTTTTCATCAGCTAATACAGGGGTGCCAAGATTAACGAGCCTACCTACATAATTGGCATAATTCAAAGCTCAAGACGCCTTCTGCAGTATTGGCTTGGCAATGTCCCCCTTTTTCCCCTCCTAAACCCCCCCTGAGCTCCGGCTCTGAGGCGGCAGGTGCACGTGGGCCCTGAATGGGGCGGGATGGACTGTAAATTGCTGTGTGCAGAATCTGACCAATAGCTTTGAGTTTATACCTTTGCTTTTCTCTTTGGTCGCGGCCCAGTGCCGCTGCTCCCATATGGTGTTTACCTGCTCAATCGCATCCATTCCAGACACGGTCCCAAGTACGCACACACAAACCCTGTAGATTAGGCTGGTTACTCCCAGGACAAGTGCACCTGTGATCCATGCTGGGGACACCTGTGCTCTCACTGCAGCCAAGGACGCGCTGCAGCTCTGACAAAGTGTGCGTGCTTCTCAATCTGACACTTCTACAGGCGAGCGGCTTCTCAAACTGTGGTGCGCAGATGTCAGCTTGTGTTACTCGTGAAATGAGACCATTGTTTTCATATGATCTACATATTTTGGACTATGTTAAGTCCTCATTTAGTCGCACAATAAAGGTGTTTGATAGCACTTTATAATACCTACATTTACATTTAATTCATAATGAACAAAAACAAGACCTATAGCGTGTCCTTGTTTTGTCCTAAATTTGACATCACTTTCTATTGAATTGCTCACATATAGGATGGGTTTAAGATTGCTTATTTATTCCTGGTTTAGTTTTTATTTTTTTAGTATTAAACTATACCATAAGAAGATCATCATTTTACATTTTGTTCATTGGCAACCGCAAAGAAAAGAAGCTACCTAACATTTTAGACCCTCCCATGTATCACCCTCAGTCTTCATTTTCAAATACTTACAACTACGTACAGGGAATGCGGGCGGGGATAGGGGGTAGGTGGAAACAAGAATTTTCTGAGCACTGCTGGACAAACAGGATCACTCAAACATGCATGAATCAATCTAAATAAGACCGTGACTAGGTTAAAAGCTCATTAAAGGGGACTTTTGTACAACATGTCCCCTTTAATACCAGTCGTAATCCAATGAAATGAAGACAAAAATACACTGTGTTTTTTGGGTGGACTCAGTAAATCCAGAGTGCTGGGTTGAGTAAGTCTCTCCAGGCCGACTCTCCATCCACAGCTCACCCTCGTGTCCACAGACATTTCAGTCCTTCACCTGTCTCTTCACCGGCTCGTCTCTGGACTGTGTTTTCCAGGGTTTTGAGTTTGATGGAGCTGAAGCGCTCTCGGGCTGGCAGCGCGGCACAGTTGATGCGGGGTGACACGGGCAGGCTGCAGTGTGCTGTGTGTGTGCGCCGGCCTGTCACGCTGCGTCTCTGCCTTTTTGTCTCAGTTTCTCTGGCAGCTTGTTCTGCTGACTGTCTGGCCCCACTCTCACAGCCCCGTACTTCAGAGCCCAGAGCCACCGCTGCTAAACACTCTCCCTCCAGGTTTAACCCCAGTTGGTGCCCTCTTAGTGCACCCGCAGCAGAGGAGCAAAACAGGAAGGAGATTTTCAACATAAAGGGAATTTCTTATTCATATTTTTCATTTGATGTGTTTTTAAATGCTCAACAAAACTCACCACAATCGTGTAAGAGAGCAGAGGAGGCACATTGTGTGCAGTTCCCTTTGTGTGTTAAAATAAAGCCTTATGTGTTGTTCTAACACAATATATTGGCCTGTGCAGGAGAATTAAAGTTAAAAAGTGCAAATATCAGCGAATCTCAATCAAATGACCCACAAAACCACACGCTGTTCGTATGAGAACTGGTTTGTATATGTTGTATATCCATTTGTACAACTCAATTCCAAGTTATATTTGTGTAGAAGTTGTTCAAATCTATCAAATCAATCAAAGTTAATTGATGGAGCATTTTACAACACGACAGAGCTGACCAAAGCTTTACAAGACGTGGGAACGTATCAAAAGCATCCTCTTTGAGTTGTGTTTTTAGAGATCACCCTTCCGCGCCGCAATCTCAAGGATGGAAATCTCTTATAGTAAAAACGTCCGTCGGGCTTTCCACGAGGATCTGTCCCAAATATACCATAACAGTCAAAAGCCTTTAATCAGGCTGTCTGCATGAGAGATGGAGTGGCTGGTGTAATTATGTGTATGATAATAACTGGCCCCGCTGTGGGGTGCTCCATCATCCTCTGTTTGTCTCTGATGGAGAGAGACGCTGGCTATGACTCAGAACTGGTCTTTCAAGACTAGTTTATTCCTCTGATTCATTCGGGCCCCGGAGGAAGCCTGGAGTGGGAGGGGCTGGAACAATGGCAACTTATAACTGCCCCTTTCTTTCTTCAGGCTTCAAGGATGAAGGCTGGGAGTTAAATGAGCTCAGAACACAAGTGATTAGCAGTGGTCCGAGCGGTGCACTTCTGCCCCCTTGTGGACCAGATGAACACGTTCTCACAGTTGGAGCTGGTACTAGTCTGGGCTTGTAATGCTGAAACAAGCTGCTCGGTCCAGTTGGATTAGTCGAGTTTCGTTGCAACATAAGCAGCACCTCACGTTTGTTTGTACAAGTGCATTCATGTTCCGTGACACGTAAACGTCCGATTGCAAATGAATCAAATAAGCCAGCTCGTTTAAATGATTGAAATATGTATAGCCAAATGTTGCAGGTGTCCTATCATTGCCTTGTACACTGCCTCATACCGTACATACTATATTAAAGGTGTACTATGTCACTTTTCTGGTGGGGGGGTTAATGCTTTTCCTGGCTTTGAATGTATCACTTATCATTTATAGCAAAAAATGAATGAATAATATACAATTTTTTATACATGCATACATGCATTCTTGACGTGGGTGGGGCCACTTTTCCACAGATCTGACCTGTAACTTGTACGATTGTATCACCTGCTCAAATCCATGGAGAAAGATACATTTGATGCTGTGGAGACAAAGACCCTCAACCAGAAAAGTTACATAGTGCCCCTTTAAGCCTATTGTGGAGACAGTCAATGATGATGTGGACTGCAATGGAGCAAAGGATCGTAGTTTATGTAGTTTGTTTCTAATTTTATGTGATCTTGACTTCAACAAATGATTAGCCACATATTCAAAACTTCAACTAACGAAAAGAGGGATAAAACTTGCATCTCTTTCCTGTTGGTTTTGTGTCCAGAAGGGAAAGGACCCTCTCTACGCCAAGATCAACAAAGGGAAGAAATAGTGACCCACAGGAAGATGCACCCGACCAGCAGCAGTGTGGCAGGAGCAGAGCCCTCACTCATCACTGTACGAATGTGTCACTCCTCTTCATCGTCTCCTCCTGCCAACAACGTCCCAGGAGGAGCCAACCACGCCCCACAGCCCTCTCACCGTCCTCCTCAGCCGCCGTCCCGTCCAGCTCGCTCGCTCCGGGACACGGGACAAGTCTCCATCACCGCGCGCCGTGTCGTCTCCTCCTCCTCCGCCTCCTCCTCTCGTCTCCCCGTGGCCCCTCAGAGCCAGCCTTACACATACCCTGGACCCCGCCCCTGTTTTTCCGTATGCTCCTGCCGTCCTGCACCTGCTCCTCCACTCGCCCCTCTGGCCCTGGGACTGTCCTGCCAGGGAGGGGGCCACCCAATCAAGCAGTGCCTCCCCTCTGTCTCAAAAAAAAACTTACAGTACAAGTACATGCACGCTTACAAGGATTAGAGAGATCATCTTTTCTTTTGAGAATCTGTGCTGGGACAAGACATGCCGGGATCGCTACTTCTGATCGGTCGGTCGCTTTTGGGCGTTCCCCCCACCACCACCACCACCACCACCCATCCTTGTGAGTGTCTGCTGGATCTCTATGCAGAAACAGACTCTCTGGGAGCTCCTCACACACATGCAGTACACACAAAGCATCACCCAAAACACACACGCGTGATCGGCCAAACGTCTCTATTAGAACAGACTGAAGGCTGAAGACGAACTGCAGAACAGACCCGAGAGGGAAGAGGCCAGAGACAGATTCTGTGATTGAACTCTTCATTCTCTCTAGCTTTTGTACAATACTGATTTAAAAAATGAAAAAAGGGAATTTTTATTTTATAAGTCAATCAAGCCGCTGGGGTCAGCTCTATTGGACTTATAGAGTCTACATGGCTTTAAGGCATCTGATAGTTGGTTTGCCAAACTCATTTTGTAAATAATAATATTCTGTCCATTGGACTTCTGTGCCATAAAATAGGAAGGCTTCAGTTATGCAAACTCTTATCTTTACCCAAGCAATACCAACATATGTTTTCCTTTCAGGGTCACACTATGTTTGTTTATTGCAGTAATTTAGAATGTAGTCTGTCACAGCTAATCCTGCTTCCAGCTCCAAACATTGCATCTCTTTTGTCTTCTAAACCAATAAACCTTAATATTAAGTTACACATTTACCCCATCTTGTACTTTCTGTGTGAAAAGTTTTGTTTCCTGTTATGCTCCACACTCCGATTGGCCCATTTGTCTGTGAGTCAGGTGCCAAACTGCTGCTGTCAGTGACGGCTGCAGCTCCTCTGCTACAGCTCCAAACTGTGATGCCAGTCGCTCCCTATTTTATGGCCAGAGTCCCTGTCCTGGAGAGGAAACACATGACATTCAGGAGACAAGAGCAAAGAATAAATAAAAAGGGAACCATTGCTGTTTGAGTACATAACATTTCTAGACCTATTTTAACTTTACCTCAGCTAACAGTTTCTTAATGTAAAATTGACACCTTATTTTTATCTTTATGACTATGACATTCTACAGTGGGTTTATAGATGATTTTGGTTCAGTTGATTATGCCACCATGTATTACTGTTACAAATAAACACATCTCAATGAGTTGCTGGTCAAAGTGTTTTGTGTGTGTGAGAGTGAATGGTCTGTGTGTAGCAGAGGTGACCTCCTCCTGCGTTTGTTCACAGGCTGAAGGAACAAGCCCACTGCATTTAGTTGTAATTTAACATGATTTTAATGGCCCTGTCACTTTGGCGGACTCTAATTCAAGCTGTCGTAGGTTTATTACCAACCTGCTACCACAAAACGTTCAGCTTTCCTTCTGTTCCTCTATTTCAGCACTGTTTAAGAAGCCAAAAGCTTAAAGCAAGGTTAATACACGGTTCATTTCATGCTGTTGAGGACAAACGGGGAACAGTGACCCAGCCCAGGGTCACAGCACACGTCTGAACCAATGTGTGCCAGGCTTCACTTTTATTCTCTAAGCTGCGACACGAGGGTTATTTTTATGACGCTAAGCACTGGAAAAGGATTTTGTCTTTCTCTTATGGTGTCCTAGTTACTGCCTAATCCACAATGCTCATTGTCAGCAGTTCCCTTTGGGGCTGCTTCTCCTGCAGCTCACTGTCAGGAGACTACAGTACAGTCAGTGCATTGTCCAAACGATGACATGTGTTTTTGTCTGTAATTTGACTGTATGACAAGACGAAGGTTACTTTAGGTTCAGTGAAAGTAAATGTTTCTGAAAATCAACTCTTGAAAATGTTGAAATCTGAGTGTTGGACCCAGTGTTAGTCCCTGCAGAGGACAGAGGAGCTGCAGAGGGCCCGTGGAGCCCCTCAGGGAGAACCAGAACATACTTGAAATGGCATTGTCTAAAATATGTGGTACAAATTCTAATGTTTTTCACTTCCTTTGTGAAGCTTGTACAAACAGAGACGTCGCAGAGGCCTTGAGTCACTTGTGCAGAACAGGAAAAGCTTTTCTGAAGACACATCTGTCATAAGGTGTATTTTGTGTGTCATATTGTAAATGCTTGGATAAATATGTTTACCTTCAGAGTAACAAAGTCGGAATGTTGACAGGCCTCTTCTGCTTCCTAATGCTGTGTTTGGCCTTATAATGTATTTACACAGCTGAGAATTGACAAAATATTGAACTTGCACCGTCAAATAAAGTTTAAGGTCTTCTCATTTACAAGATTATAATGCCAAATCCCTTCAATCAGAAGGTCCAAAAGAAAAAAAACACCTTAAGGTTGATTCTAACATTTCCATGCACCTGCTGCATGACACTGAGTCATTCTGTAATGCAGCAGAGCCACATTCCAGCTCTGAGGAAACGTGGAGCTGCAGCTCATTAAACCACCGCGGACCCGTCCGACCAGACCGGCTGTTTCGAGCTGCGTGTGCGTCTTTCCCACTCGCCCTCATTCTTTCACTGAAACCACTGTCAGGGTGCGTGGGACCAGCTCTGTGGAGCTCAGAGGCGCAGGGCACGGTGTGGACAGGTGGACAAGTGGACAGGTGTACAAGTGGACAGGTGTACAAGTGGACAGGTGTACAAGTGGACAAGTGGACAGGTGTACAAGTGGACAGGTGTACAAGTGGACAGGTGTACAAGTGGACAAGTGGACAGGTGTACAAGTGGACAGGTGGACAGGTGAACAAGAGGACAGGTGAACAGGTGGACAGGTGGACAGGGTTACAGCGCACCTTCACGGACACAGAATGAGTGGCTGAGAGACGCACCGAGACGTTTTTGGTGGAACTGATTCGCATAATGGACGAGGTATGTTCGAACTTTCTAAAACTTTTTGCAATATTAGCTTTGCCCATAGACTTATGTCCAACTCATTCTAAACAGGGGCTAATTTGGAATTGTTGGGGGGAAATAATACGACAGCTTATACATATTTTAAAGATTAAAAGCAAAGACACTTTAAAATACATCTGCAGAGGTAATTACTTAAAGACAGATCAAAGTTATAATGACGCAGGGAAAGCTGCTATTTACCCAAAAGCAATAATATGATGCCTTCATACTGGCTTAAGTATACAGCGTACAATTGTATATTCTATAAGTCTTTGATATCTGATATATTTTAACTGTATTGCTTGTGTTGTAGAAGTGCATGTTGTTTTAATAGAAAATTCAAGCTGAGTATTGTGTTGGTCTAATCTCAGAATGACATTTACTGACTACTTTCACATTCCACTTTCACAGGGGAACTCTCTGGACTTCAAGGCCTTGATGGCCAAGTTCAAGGAAGACGAGCAACTGGTGAAGACCGTCAGGTCCAAACCTGCTCTCCCAGAGAAACCCAAAGTGGTGCCCCCTCCTCAGAGCCCCCCTCCTCAGAGCCCCCCTCCTCAGAGCCCCCCTCACTACATGCCTGCTGGAGCACGACCTTCTCTCCTCACCTCTATCAACCAGAGTCTGGAGGGAAAGACCACCGGCGCCCCTCGAGTGATTTTCAAGGATGAGAAGGAGAGCAAGAAGCCACTTCTTCCATCCAACTCCAAACCCAAGGACTCAAAGAGTAAAGTGGGCAAAGACAAGAGCAAAAAGGGAAGAGAGCGGCTGTATGACGAGGATGTCCCACCACAGAAGCCCAAAAAAGAGAGTAAAGAAAAGAAAAAGGAGATGACAGCAGAGCTGGTCCAAGTCACTCCCCCTCCCAAAAACAGCACCCTCAAGAAGAAGGGCTTCTTTGGCTTCAAGAAGTCCAAAAGAGATTCAGCTGAAATTACAGCCGACACAATCCTGGACATTCCCAGTACAGAGATTTCAGGACCAGTCCCTCTGATTCCAGTGCCACAGGACTCATCCTCTGAGACCAGGACTCCTCCAAAGGCCCTAATACCAGAGATCCCAACATTACCTACCTCCAGTCCTGCCTCAGTGACACCCCCTGTCATCATCTCCAACTCTCCAGACTTCATCCCTCCCCAGGCCTTGTTTCCAGAGGTCCCAGTGACCTATGACGCTCCCGCCCCGGAGATTGAAACCACGGAACCAACAGAAACTCTCTATGTCCCCCGTCCTCCCAGTCACAATCAGGTTCCCCTCAACTTGACCCCTCCCCTCATTATCCCAGAGCCATATGTGTCTGTAGAGGCCCCTGCACACTCCACACCTTCTCCTGAACCTGAGCCCATTGAAGAGAAATTCAACCTGGACTCTTTAGAAATCTCTCCTCCGCCTGTGGATGTAGACTCAAGATCAGGCTCTCCTAAACTGTCTGCACTGTCCGCTCTGGAGAGGGCAGAGGAGAAAACCCCTGGGAAGAAGACAGCATCAGGGGACATCCTCTTCAACGCCCTGGCCAATGTTCGCAAGATGACCGAAAAGAAAAGTCTGGTGGTGACCCCTCCCCCAGAGGAACACCCTGAGGTGCTTGAGGAACCTACACCGTTTGTACTCCCTCCCATCGACTATGGTCTCCCTCTAAAGCCGGAGATGAATGGTCTGGACCACTGTGAGTGACATTTGACTTTTCCCTGATATAAACGTACAGTACATGTGATAAGTACATATGTAAACTGACATCACATTAAGCGTGGGGCTAACTTATCAACTTACTAACTTAATCAGTCATTTTAAATGGAGATTTGTTGCGTTGATGAAATGTACTAGTTTGGCAGAGCCAGCAGGCCCTTGGGAACATGCTGTTCTGCTCTTGGGCTACATGTTGTGCACTTTTAGCATGAAGCCTGTAGCCTGTAGAGTGTAGCTGATGCCAGAAGGGCCCTGAGGTGTTGGCTGGAGAAAGTGTCTTTAAAAACACAGCAGTCTGGAGCGGTGTTGTTGTTTTAATGGTATAGGCAGCGTGGAGCAGGCTGGGCTGAGCGCTGGTATGACAGAAATGACACAAGGAGGAGCAGCGTGTCCATCATTATGAGCTGCTCACACAACATTGAATGAGAAACACTGCACTGCTGTACACAGACCATGTAGCATTAGCATATTTATTGTTGTCATGAATGCATTAGCCATTGAATCAATTACAATGTTACTAGGACCAGTCATCTGTCATTACATATCACGAATGATGATTACACTGCTCATTCTACACAGCAATGTAAAGATTTGACGATGGAAGTCGAGATGGAAACTAAAATGTTGACACCGTCATGGAAACAGTGTTGCCTCACAACAGCTTCTCACACTGTGTCAGGGTCATCGTTGGTGTTGGAGGAGATCACAGAAGAGGACGTCCCAGAACTTCCTGAGGTCCCTCCTCCTCCTCCTCCTCCCAGGAAAGTCCTGCCTGAGCCCGAGACCCTCCCCACTACTCCTCCAAAACCTGCCCGACCTCCATCTGTGGCCCTTGATGCGGTCATTCCTCCACCACTTCTGGAGGACAGTGGTCAGTACAACACATTCTAATTCATGGAGGTTATAAGATATTACTGAGTTGATTCAGTCATATGTGTGTGGTAAAGTTCTGCATCAATGCCTCGTTATTATTTCACGTCGCTTCCCATTGGCTTTTTTTCTTTTTGAGATATTTAGTTTTAGTTACTTATGATTGGATTCTCATGAATGGCTTAACATTGTCAGATATTAAATGCTCTTGTGATGCGCTTGACGTGATTTGCTTCATATTATTGACGCCTTATGTACTCATTCCCTGCCGCTGATCGAAGACAAATGCTATAACAATGCCACTAGATAGTAGAAAAAGCTTCAGTTGTAGTCATCTGGACTCAGTTTGAAAAAATAGACGTTTCGACTCTCATCCAAGAGTCATTGTCAATAACAGAATTTAGGTCGAGAACTCCGATATTAATACTGTTCTGTGGTAAGACCCGCCCATTGGGAGGAGCCTTCCTGAAGTAGAAAGAGTTGTTTGTATCTGCTCTTTGGTTCCAACCACCCACTACAGCACAAGCTGGGGGTGATCAGAACCTTACAACACAGAGCTCAAGGTGTGCCCACCAGCTCAGAGGGCAAGAAGAAAGAGGAAAAACATGTCCGAAATGCCCTCTCAGCCTGTGGTTACCCCGCTTGGGCTCTCAATAGAGTGAAGAGAACCAAGAAGCAGGACAAAAGGGAAACTGAACAGAGAAGGAAGGGTGTTTCTATCCCTTATGTGTCTGGCCTGTCGGAAAAACTGCAGAGAATTTTTAGACAACACGAAGTCCCTGTTTATTTTAAACCAGGAAACACTTTAAGACAAAAACTGGTTCACCCTAAGGACAAGTTGCCGACTCAAAAACAGAGCAATGTAGTTTATTCGATCCAATGCAGTGAAGAAAGTTGTAAAGAACGGTACATAGGTGAGACGAAACAGCCTCTACACAAGAGGCTTTATCAGCACAGAAGAAATACTAGTTCAGGACCTCAGAGCGCCGTGCATCTCCATCTTGAAGCCTCTAATCACTCGTTTGAAGACGGTGAGGTGAAGGTTTTAAGCAGGGAGAAAAGATGGTTTGAAAGAGGAGTCAAGGAAGCTATTTTTGTTAAAAAAGAAAGACCTTCTTTAAACAGAAATGGAGGGCTTAGGTTTCATCTTCCTGTTATTTATAATGGGATTCTGAACCCCTGGAAAGGTAAAGGACATTCAGATGCTAATCAGGTACTCAGGGTGGTTGAGCCAGGGTCTCACAAAGACAAAGAGGATTCTAATAGTCCATTAAGATTCTGAATAGGCTAGCTCGGTAGATACAAGGGGGAGTTTCTGTTGAAACAAACAACTCTTTCTACTTCAGGAAGGCTCCTCCCAATGGGCGGGTCTTACCACAGAACAGTATTAATATCGGAGTTCCCGACCTAAATTCTGTTATTGACAATGACTCTTGGATGAGAGTCGAAACGTCTATTTTTTCAAACTGAGTCCAGATGACTACAACTGAAGCTTTTTCTACTATGGAACACGCCTGGACGAATGAGGGATTACACCGACAATGCCACTAGATGCAGTTCATTTGGTGGTTGTGTTTCAGCCGTGGGAATCCCAGTTCCTGCAGAGTTCTCAGAGACAGACCCGGACATCGGCGCACAAGTGGACGCTCCAGAGTTTGAGGATGCGACTCCGGAGGCGCACTCCCCTGACCTGCCTGTGTCCGACTGGGGCAGCAGAGAGTATGAGCGCTTCGAGTCTCCGGACGGACCCCGCATCCCGGAGCTCGTCCCCAACGGGATCATCCACAGAGACGAGGTCCAGGCCACCACGCCGGTGTTCGAGGGGGAACACCGTAGCAGCAACCGGAACTCTTTGATACATACCTCAGGGTAATGTGTCATTTACTTTGATAGAATGTAAAGGAAAATAATGATTAAATTAATTTATTTCCAATTGATTTATTTTAAAGGGTTCAGAGTGACAATCCCTATGAATCTACTGAAAATCCCTATGAAGATGTGTCGTCTCCCAAAAAGAGGGGGAAAAGTGATGGCAAGAAGCGCAAAGGACCACCCAAGAGTAAGACCAAGATATGTTTTCATAATTAGGCGACTTAATTATTCCATGAGCTGAGCTGTATCAAGTAACTGTCACTGAATCAATGTTGTTCTTTCATAGCAAATAGTAGATAGCATAGCAGAAATGTTAGTAATACATTAATAAGGACAATTTAAATTCAAAAAGATTTATGTGGCAGTGATGGCAGTTTTGTGTGTATTTTTGTGTTTCCTGTATTATCTTCAGCCAAATATTTCAAAGTAAAAGTAACACATTATGATGCTGTGTGTAATTGTGTTTTATGAGCATTACATTACAGTCATTACACAGCAGGAAATGCCACATACATTTCAGGCACAGATAGTGGAAACAAATATTATTTTTAGATATTCAAATGAATCATCTTTTAAGTTGTTGAACGGACCGCCTCCCTCCAGGGAAAACACATTGGTTTGCCCGGAATGTTCCACAGCCGGGCATTAAACTGGCTCCTCACTGTGACCATCTCATCACAGATCTGACCTGTAACTTGGAGATGGATCAGTTTAATGGCACACTGTGGAACATTCCAGGTGAAAGCAGTATCATCTCCATGGAGAGCAGCAGGTGGCAGACCCCGCCCCTGAGACGTTACATAATGCACATTTAAAAGAATAAAATAACAATAAAAAACACAAAATATGATTCAAAAATCCAAGTGAAAATAATCCAAGCTCTCATTACTTAGCAGGGATTTTCATATTGATTTAGCATAGGTTTAGCATAGATTTAGCATAGATTTAGCATAAGACAAGGATGAAAGCTCTTGTTGTTCTCTTTAAAGTTTATTCATGCACCTGAACAATAATACGAGTGCTTATCGTAAGGCTTAGATAAACATGAGAGGAATGCTGCTGCGATTAAGCCTAAACGTATGCTAATCTCTCACTTGCAGATCCATATGCAGAGGCACCAGAAATGGTAAGAAGCGGCTAGTTAACCGTTCAAATGATCATAAAAATAGAACAGACGCTTGTGTTTTTACTGAGAATGTGAGGATCCTCAGTCGAGTCTGTTTCTTCTTCGTTACAGACTGAAGAGAAAACCAAGACTGGCAGGTTCGGCAAGTACGTTCCACACTCACTTGACCCGCTTTTTACGCTCGTTATTTCCCAAACACTTTGAAAAGATAAAGCTTGTTTGCCAAGAAGAGTAAACACACTTCAAAGTCTCTAACAAAAAGGCCATCTTTGATTTAGGATCGACAAGAAGGCTGTGGCGGCGGCGGAGGGCCCGGACGAGAAGGAGTTCAAGAAAAAAGAGAAACAACGGTTGGAGAAAGAGAAGAAGGAGTTGAAGGAAAGACAGGAGCGAGAAAAGAAGGAGCAGAAGGAGAGAGAGAAGAGAGAGAATGAGATGAAGAAGAAGTTTAATGTGAGTGGTATGAATGAGATACAGTCAGACAGGGAATCGTCGGGGAGGGTGAGGTCGGGGATCTCGGCTCTTCAAACCAGTCTGCGTTCATTCCTCGCAGGCCAAGAGCTGAACGAGTGCAGCCTCCACTGGAATCTGTGTAAACATGATCGACTTTGTTGGTGCTATCTTGTACACGCACTCACCATCTGCAGGGATAATAGGACTTCAAAAGGCCAGACTTTGGGTGGTATTTGTGTTTAGCTGGTTATGAATTAGACTCTGCATCAGAACATTAGAAAAACAGACACAGCTCTTAATAATCCAACTTTAACCACGTATCACGTTTTCCTCATCGAACACATCTGTAATCCTGCATTATTTACAGTATTGTCTTGAGATAGCATTATGCAAGTATAAGATAAGATAAGTATAAGATAAGAAGACCTGCAGAACCTTAAAGCTAAGTCATCTTTCACGTGGAGGTTTTGCCTGATATTTTGCCATTAATCTTCCATAGTATTGCATTAAACGTATGTATTCATCCAGCAATCATCGTGTTTTTACAAACCTACATTCTTCCTGTGAGTGGGATCG
Source organism: Eucyclogobius newberryi (assembly GCF_026437365.1). Classification (NCBI taxonomy): domain Eukaryota; kingdom Metazoa; phylum Chordata; class Actinopteri; order Gobiiformes; family Gobiidae; genus Eucyclogobius; species Eucyclogobius newberryi. The sequence goes on from NW_027316532.1 coordinate 36,558,877, forward strand.
CCTCTCCACAGCTCTGACACGGCTTGTCTCAGGGGAGATAGATGTGTTTAATGCCATATTAGACAAAGTAATAACATCTCTATGGAGACCAGCAGGTGACGGACCCTCCATCAGAAAAGTTACTTAGTGCACCACATAGTACTGAGTATCATTTATGAAGTTATTTGAATCTGAGTTTTGGGAGAGTAAGACAAGTGTTGTCTTCCTTAGATCACGGGACAGGAGGACGCTATGTATCAGGCCACGGTGACCGTGACCTCAAAGGGGCGAAAGCAGGACCTCCCTGTGAAGAGCGGTGACACCATCAGCATCATCAGGACCACCAACTGTCCCAGAGGGAAGTGGCTGGCCCGCGACAGCAGCAACAACTGTGAGGGAAACACAGTGTTTTAGAATCATGAAGATGTTTGTATCTCATCAGCAGCCGTGTGTTTCAGATGGTTATGTGGCTGTGGACCACATGGACCTGGACATCAATGAGATGATGGAGCTGGGGAAGAAGGCAGCAGTGTCCCGAATAACCAGCACCAGTGTAGAGCAGGAGGCCACCAGCACCGGCAGCAGGTGTGGATGATACATAGACTACTTTTCAAACATTGCTGCTCCACATAAAGGCAGTTATAAGTCCTCAGGTTAGAGCTAGTAAACAGGTGGTGTTCACGTTCTAGGATCTCAGATGGAAGGCAAGAGGCAGGAACTATGTACCTGAGGATTCCTCTTAGTGTTTAGACCTTGGAACCTCGCTGCCCACCATCTGTATTGAATATTATTAGCACATTAATGTTGTGATGTCACCTGGATACAACCTATGGCCTTGAAATTACAATAATTTTAAATGTTGGTTTGTGTGTTTCAGGGCTTCAAACCACTATGCAAATGAGAGCTGTGAGTATTTCACTGTCATATTTTGAAAACTACCATAAAATACTATATTATACTGTACCATACTATATGATTTTATACTATACTATCCTAGACTATACTATACTATACACTTCTATACTATATTACACTGTACTAAACTAAACTATACTATAATAAACTATACTATATTGAACTGTACTATACTATACTAAACTATACTAGACTATAATAAACTATACTATATTAAACTGTACTATACACTACTATACTAAACTGTACTATACTGTACTATATTAAACTGTACTAGACTATACTATAATAAACTATACTATATTGAACTGTACTATACTATACTAAACTATACTATACTATAATAAACTATACTATATTAAACTATACTATACACTACTATACTAAACTGTACTTAACTGTACTATATTAAACTGTACTATAATATACTATACTATACTAAACTGTACTTTACAGACTTGAATGTACATGATTTGAATGACATGTTTGTGCTGTTTCAGTCACAGATGAAAGTGAAGAATGGACTTGTGACGATGACGAGACTCTTTCTCCCACTGAACCAGAGCCACAGTCGACAATGTAAGTCACTGCAATCTAACGACCAGATGCATTTAATAAAACATGAATATTTATAATAATAATAATGTTATTTTCAATGTTTCAGAGTCCACAGTCGAACACACTCTTTGCCAGCCATGATACCCCCAGTAACCACAGGTAAAACGCCACAGACACTGCTATTGTTACTGAAATCTCAAATATAGCAGCAGGAGATCGTGTTCAAGTCAATTCTATCATTCAATCCTTTATACTGTGGCTCATGTTGACAAAAGTAGTCATTTCAAATTCTCCATGATGGGGAATAAACACGATTCTTCCTGTAGAGACTCCTTCTGTTTTCTCATTCGCATTAAACGGACAAAAATACAAAAAAATATGTTGTTTTTAGGAGAAGAAGAGCTGCCTGTGAACCGTCAGCACAGTCACAGTGATCTCGCAGAAGGCCCACATCTACAGTAAGTTTTAAAAGTGCCTCTTTAGCATCAAACCAGATGATGAATACATTGTGTTTGATTCAGAGCCCGACACGAAGCGCTTCAGAAGCTCGCCGGTTTTTTCCACGCTCCCAAACCTGAAGAGCCCACTGCCAGGTACACAGCAGAATACATAGTTCAATATTTCAAACACCTCTTTGTAACGATGCACATTTTAATTCCGCACTTGTTTTACTTTCAGTCCTGTTGAACCAGCCACAAGTGAGTAATCTGTTATTGAGCTACTGTCGAACACATATGTATGAAACAAAGTCGTTATGAATGCTCTTTGTCACCCAATTTGAACTCTTACTTTTTTATCTTCTCAGCTCCTGAAGTGACAGAGGAAGAGCCCAGGTACGTGCTACAAATACACTGCAGTTACATTATATTTATTGTATGGACAAGATTTCCTCATTTGTGACCGAAAGTGACCGTTAAAGAAACATTTGACCTTCTCTCTAGTCTCTTCCTCGATGAATATACATTGTAAACCTAAACTTACCTGTCCATTTAACTGGAAATATTGTAGAAAGAATCACAAAAGAGTTTAATTAGGAAGAATTGTTACATTAGCCACGTAATTGTCCAGTTTTGGAATAAACTCTGCAAAAATCTAAGTTACAGTACAAGACTTTGCAAAATATTTGTGTTAATAATCAAATAACGCAAGAAAGTATTCAAAGAAAGATATTTATTACAATAATTACTGTAATAAATATCAGAAAAAGACATCATGTGTATTATGTCAAGCACAAAGTAGTTGAATAAGTGTCGTTTTCCCACAGGTCTGTGTCCAGCACGTCCCAGGAGCTGGACTTTGACATCCTCCCTCCTCCAGAGCAGTACGCAGACTTTCTGGATGAGTGAGTCCTGCAAATACTGGACTCAAAGTTTGAATTGTGGTGACGGTCCCACTGTGGGAGCCGTGTCACTGAAAATATACTGTGACTATGACTTTTGCACTGGTGAATGGCATTTTGTAAGACTTAAATACACCAACCAAACCAGATATAAAGAACACTAAAAGACAAGCTCCAATCAAATTTAGCCATTGTTGCATTTACGCTGCATAAAAGTCATATTTTTGTATTTTTTTCACATGGGATTTCTTCTGTCGGACATTTGTTGTTTGGATTATTGTTACGTTAACTGCGTCATATATATTCAAAATCTGCATAATACTTCAGTGATGTGTGTCTTGGTGTTTTCTTGCATTATTTTCCACTCTTTTGTGCCGTCTTCTCTACAAAAACTATTTAAGAATATAACTCCATCACTGCTCACCTCTGCGCACATTTAAGAACTGCATATTGTATTGTATTGTATTGTATATTATTGTATTGTTTTGAAATAAAGACAGAAGTTCAAGTTTTACTTTCAAATGTTTTATTGTTTTTGATAAATACTCATTAAAGTGCAAATTATAACAGCAATACAGTATCAAGCAGTGCATAACAAGAGAACACACACACACACACTACAGAGTTACACACACATTACAGAGAGTTACACACACACACACACACACACTACAGAGTTACACACACACTACAGTTACACACACACACACACACACACACTACAGAGTTACACACACACACACACACTACAGTTACACACACACACACACACACACACACACATTACAGAGAGTTACACACACATTACAGAGAGTTACACACACACACACACACACACACACTACAGAGTTACACACACACACACACACTACAGTTACACACACACACACACACACACACACACACATTACAGAGAGTTACACACACATTACAGAGAGTTACACACACACACACACACACACACACACACTACAGAGTTACACACACACACACACACACACATTACAGAGAGTTACACACACATTACAGAGAGTTACACACACACACACACACACACACTACAGAGTTACACACACACTACAGTTACACACACACACACACACACACACTACAGAGTTACACACACACACACACACTACAGTTACACACACACACACACACACACACATTACAGAGAGTTACACACACATTACAGAGAGTTACACACACACACACACACACACACTACAGAGTTACACACACACAAACACACACACATTACAGAGAGTTACACACACATTACAGATAGTTACACACACACACACACACACTACAGAGTTACACACACACACACACACATTACAGAGAGTTACACACACATTACAGAGAGTTACACACACACACACACACACTACAGAGTTACACACACACACACACAGAGGTACACACACACTACAGTTACACACACACACACAGACACACACCACACACACACCACACACACACCACACACACACCACACACACACACACACACACACACACACACACACACACAGAGGTACACACACACTACAGTTACACACACACACACAGACACACACCACACACACACCACACACACACACACACACACACACACAGGTACAACATGAGGGTTTGTGGATCTCACTTATAACACTACGAGTTGCATCATTTCTACAACAACTGGGATGAACTGGTGAGTTTAAGTTTCTGATATTTCCGATTATATTTAGGACTTGTGTGTGGTCAGTGGGTCAGTGTGTGTGGTCAGTGGGTCAGTGTGTGCGGTCAGTGGGTCAGTGTGTGCGGTCAGTGGGTCAGTGTGTGTGGTCAGTGGGTCAGTGTGTGTGGTCAGTGTGTGTGGTCAGTGGGTCAGTGTGTGCGGTCAGTGGGTCAGTGTGTGCGGTCAGTGGGTCAGTGTGTGTGGTCAGTGTGTGTGGTCAGTGGGTCAGTGTGTGCGGTCAGTGGGTCAGTGTGTGCGGTCAGTGGGTCAGTGTGTGTGGTCAGTGGGTCAGTGTGTGCGGTCAGTGGGTCAGTGTGTGTGGTCAGTGTGTGGTCAGTGGGTCAGTGTGTGCGGTCAGTGGGTCAGTGTGTGCGGTCAGTGGGTCAGTGTGTGCGGTCAGTGGGTCAGTGTGTGCGGTCAGTGGGTCAGTGTGTGTGGTCAGTGGGTCAGTGTGTGTGGTCAGTGTGTGTGGTCAGTGGGTCAGTGTGTGCGGTCAGTGGGTCAGTGTGTGCGGTCAGTGGGTCAGTGTGTGTGGTCAGTGTGTGTGGTCAGTGGGTCAGTGTGTGCGGTCAGTGGGTCAGTGTGTGCGGTCAGTGGGTCAGTGTGTGTGGTCAGTGGGTCAGTGTGTGCGGTCAGTGGGTCAGTGTGTGTGGTCAGTGTGTGGTCAGTGGGTCAGTGTGTGCGGTCAGTGTGTGCGGTCAGTGGGTCAGTGTGTGTGGTCAGTGGGTCAGTGTGTGCGGTCAGTGGGTCAGTGTGTGTGGTCAGTGGGTCAGTGTGTGCGGTCAGTGGGTCAGTGTGTGTGGTCAGTGGGTCAGTGTGTGTGGTCAGTGTGTGTGGTCAGTGGGTCAGTGTGTGCGGTCAGTGGGTCAGTGTGTGCGGTCAGTGGGTCAGTGTGTGTGGTCAGTGTGTGTGGTCAGTGGGTCAGTGTGTGCGGTCAGTGGGTCAGTGTGTGCGGTCAGTGGGTCAGTGTGTGTGGTCAGTGGGTCAGTGTGTGCGGTCAGTGGGTCAGTGTGTGTGGTCAGTGTGTGGTCAGTGGGTCAGTGTGTGCGGTCAGTGGGTCAGTGTGTGCGGTCAGTGGGTCAGTGTGTGTGGTCAGTGGGTCAGTGTGTGCGGTCAGTGGGTCAGTGTGTGTGGTCAGTGGGTCAGTGTGTGTGGTCAGTGTGTGTGGTCAGTGGGTCAGTGTGTGCGGTCAGTGGGTCAGTGTGTGCGGTCAGTGGGTCAGTGTGTGTGGTCAGTGTGTGTGGTCAGTGGGTCAGTGTGTGTGGTCAGTGGGTCAGTGTGTGTGGTCAGTGGGTCAGTGTGTGTGGTCAGTGGGTCAGTGTGTGCGGTCAGTGGGTCAGTGTGTGTGGTCAGTGTGTGTGGTCAGTGGGTCAGTGTGTGCGGTCAGTGGGTCAGTGTTTGTGGTCAGTGGGTCAGTGTGTGTGGTCAGTGTGTGTGGTCAGTGGGTCAGTGTGTGCGGTCAGTGGGTCAGTGTGTGCGGTCAGTGGGTCAGTGTGTGTGGTCAGTGTGTGTGGTCAGTGGGTCAGTGTGTGTGGTCAGTGGGTCAGTGTGTGCGGTCAGTGGGTCAGTGTGTGCGGTCAGTGGGTCAGTGTGTGTGGTCAGTGTGTGTGGTCAGTGGGTCAGTGTGTGTGGCCAGTGGGTCAGTGTGTGCGGTCAGTGGGTCAGTGTGTGCGGTCAGTGGGTCAGTGTGTGTGGTCAGTGGGTCAGTGTGTGCGGTCAGTGGGTCAGTGTGTGTGGTCAGTGTGTGTGGTCAGTGGGTCAGTGTGTGCGGTCAGTGGGTCAGTGTGTGCGGTCAGTGGGTCAGTGTGTGTGGTCAGTGTGTGCGGTCAGTGGGTCAGTGGGTCAGTGTGTGCGGTCAGTGGGTCAGTGTGTGCGGTCAGTGGGTCAGTGTGTGTGGTCAGTGGGTCAGTGTGTGCGGTCAGTGGGTCAGTGTGTGTGGTCAGTGGGTCAGTGTGTGCGGTCAGTGGGTCAGTGTGTGTGGTCAGTGTGTGTGGTCAGTGGGTCAGTGTGTGCGGTCAGTGGGTCAGTGTGTGTGGTCAGTGTGTGCGGTCAGTGGGTCAGTGTGTGTGGTCAGTGTGTGTGGTCAGTGGGTCAGTGTGTGCGGTCAGTGTGTGTGTGGTCAGTGTGTGTGGTGACAACGCACTCACATTCAGATTTGCATTTCATAGTTTTAACTAAATAAAGCAAATTCATAACCCAGATAAGTTACCATCATATATTTATCTATATTTAATATTTATTGTCATTTTTATTCATTTGAATTAACCTTGGTGCATCGTTACTTTGTCACTATGACCCACATAAGGTCAAAGGAGACGGCCACAGAAATGGTCCAGATATTGCACTGAGGAGAAAAGTACTACAGAGCTGTAAGTGTGGAGGTGCTGAAAGTAAAAGTACATGACAAAGAGGATCCTGTACTTTGAACAAAAACAAAGCAACATCCTTCAAGATGCTTTTCAAGGCAAACTCCACTCATAAACACTGTATATAGTTCACAACAGTCTCACATTTGAATCAACATCAAACTTCAAACATTAAGTTTAATAGCTTGATCTATGTTTAATATTAAAAGTCATCAACATTTCAAATAATTTAAATAATGAAAAATGTCCTCTTTCTCAACACCTTAAAATACTTCTTTTCAACATCTTTACAATTGCACAACATGATAGTGAAGAAGGAGTACGTGTCTGTGCTCTTCTTTATGTTCTCCCCATAACAGACTAAAGGATTGTCTTTACTCCATCACACCAGCTCTGCCGACGTAAAGAAGAATGATAAAAACATGGCAGTTTTTTTTTTTTCAATTTATTTCATACTAATGTCTACATTTTGGCACATATTCCAAAACAGTGATGAAACTCTCATTTTGAAGTCTTAACTCTCAAATCCAAACTACAAAACACTTTTTACAGAACCTGAAACACAATCATCAGTATCACAATTGTGTTCAGTCAGTTCAACTAAAGACTGCACACTCTGATGCTCCCATTGACACAGAACACACAACTGAACACACACTAGAACACACAACTGAACACACACTAGAACACACAACTGAACACACACTAGAACACACAACTGAACACACACTAGAACACACAACTGAACACACACTAGAACACACAACTGAACACACACTAGAACACACAACTGAACACACACTAGAACACACAACTGAACACACACTAGAACACACAACTGAACACACACTAGAACACACACTAGAACACAACTGAACACACAAGTCACACTACAAATACCTACACACACACACACACACACACACACACACACTCTTGGTTGTGCTTAGTTTATAAATCTGATGAACCAGAAAGTGTGTAGCGTGTTTAGGTTCTGTTCACAAAGTTCGATTCTTCAAACTTTCTGAACTGTTTTGAAGTGAATCTTTTTGCCAAATTCATAAAACAAAAATCAAAGTTTCAGAAAATGTGCCAAAGCGATTGAAGAAACTGTAGCCGTGGATCAGCCCTGACACACACTGTCATTTGTAATGATTCATCTCTACCTTTTTCCATACATTTGACACCAACTTTACAGCTTTTTAAATGTTCTCGTTCAGGGTCTTGACATCACAGTAACTCTCATTCGACCGCCACAAACCAGCCTTTTCCTCCCTCCACATGTTCAAACTCAAACTTGTTCTTTAAGGCAACTGGAGCAAGGTTTCTGTGGCTTATTCTCTTCCTACAGCTTTAGGACGCGGCTAAAAGTGTCACAGTCAGAAATATTACAGTACGAAAAACAGCGGCACTGATCGACTTAAATAACCGTTTGATTTTACAGCATCAGACACAATGTAATGACGGCCTCAGTGTGACACGTGTGACACGCGCATCCTCCGTGTGACACCTCCGTGACACACGTGTCCTCCGTGTGACACGCTTGTCCTCCGTGTGACACGCATGTCCTCCGTGTGACACCTCCGTGACACACGTGTCCTCCGTGTGACACGCTTGTCCTCCGTGTGACACGCATGTCCTCCGTGTGACACCTCCGTGACACACGTGTCCTCCGTGTGACACGCTTGTCCTCCGTGTGACACGCATGTCCTCCGTGTGACACCTCCGTGACACACGTGTGCTCCATGTGACACGCCTGTCCTCCGTGTGACACGCGTGTCCTCCGTGTGACACGCGTGTCCTCCGTGTGACACCTCCGTGACACACGTGTCCTCCGTGTGACACGCCTGTCCTCCGTGTGACACGCGTGTCCTCTGTGTGACACCTCCGTGACACACGTGTCCTCCGTGTGACACGCCTGTCCTCCGTGTGACACCTCCGTGACACACGTGTCCTCCATGTGACACGCCTGTCCTCCGTGTGACACCTCCGTGACACACGTGTCCTCCGTGTGACACGCCTGTCCTCCGTGTGACACGCGTGTCCTCTGTGTGACACCTCCGTGACACACGTGTCCTCCGTGTGACACGCCTGTCCTCCGTGTGACACCTCCGTGACACACGTGTCCTCCGTGTGACACGCCTGTCCTCCGTGTGACACGCCTGTCCTCCGTGTGACACGCATGTCCTCCGTGTGACACCTCCGTGACACATGTGTCCTCCGTGTGACACGCCTGTCCTCCGTGTGACACGCATGTCCTCCGTGTGACACCTCCGTGACACACGTGTCCTCCGTGTGACACGCCTGTCCTCCGTGTGACACGCCTGTCCTCCGTGTGACACGCGTGTCCTCCGTGTGATACGTGTGTCCTCCGTGTGACACGCATGTCCTCCGTGTGATACGCGTGTCCTCCGTGGGACACCTCCGTGACACACGTGTCCTCCGTGTGACACGCGTGTCCTCCGTGTGACACGCGTGTCCTCCGTGTGACACGCGTGTCCTCCGTGTGACACGCGTGTCCTCCGTGTGATACGCGTGTCCTCTGTGTGATACGCGTGTCCTCCGTGGGACACCTCCGTGACACACGTGTCCTCCGTGACACACGTGTCCTCCCTGTGACACGCCTGTCCTCCGTGGGACACCTCCGTGACACACGTGTCCTCCGTGTGACACGCCTGTCCTCTGTGTGACACGCGTGTCCTCCGTGTGACACGTGTGTCCTCCGTGTGACACCTCCGTGTGACACGCGTGTCCTCCGTGTGACACGCCTGTCCTCCGTGTGACACGCGTGTCCTCCGTGTGACACGCCTGTCCTCCGTGTGACACGCGTGTCCTCCGTGTGATACGCGTGTCCTCTGTGTGATACGCGTGTCCTCCGTGGGACACCTCCGTGACACACGTGTCCTCCCTGTGACACGCCTGTCCTCCGTGGGACACCTCTGTGACACACGTGTCCTCCGTGTGACACGCCTGTCCTCCGTGTGACACGCGTGTCCTCCGTGTGACACGCGTGTCCTCCGTGTGACACCTCCGTGTGACACGCGTGTCCTCCGTGTGACACGCCTGTCCTCTGTGTGACACGCGTGTCCTCCGTGTGACACGCGTGTCCTCCGTGTGACACGCGTGTCCTCCGTGTGACACGCGTGTCCTCTGTGTGATACGCGTGTCCTCCGTGGGACACCTCCGTGACACACGTGTCCTCCGTGTGACACGCCTGTCCTCCGTGGGACACGCGTGTCCTCCGTGGGACACGCGTGTCCTCCGTGTCATGTCCTCCGTGTGACACGCCTGTCCTCCGTGTGACACGCCTGTCCTCCGTGTGACACGCCTGTCCTCCGTGACACACGTGTCCTCCGTGTGACACGCCTGTCCTCCGTGTGACACGCCTGTCCTCCGTGTGACACACCTGTCCTCCGTGTGACACGCCTGTCCTCCGTGTGACACGCCTGTCCTCCGTGTCACCGTACATACGAGCAGCACAGTAACAGTCGCTCAATGTGTCATTTTTAAAGTGTAAAGGAGCATGTTGCATATTCATAATGAACAAACTAATGTGAGGCTTGTGAATATATGTGACATGAAACACAACTTCACACTTCCATTCTAAAAACATTGCATTATTTCATAAACATAAAACATAAAATTATATATTATCTCAAATCTGTTCATAATTCACTCTTTACACGTGTTAAAACAAAGCTAAAGGCTAAAAACAAGAGCTCTCTCAAAAATAAATAGATTTGTTATCTGAATTATAGTCACTTTCTATATAATATATAAACTCTTTTTTGGTAATTAATCTGTGTATAATGCAGTACACAATACAAATACACACGAATAACAAGAAAAAATACTTTAGAAACTATTTGAACTTAAATAGCTTGAAGTTCCTCGACTGTTGGGTCTGACCCTTAGTGTTTCATAAAATAAATACATCTGACCTTTGTCCTGGCTAAACCTGATGCCCTGCAGCTCTGTGTGATGTGAGGCATGTGCAGAGGAGACAGACAGTTAAGTTCATCTCTACTGAACCAATGACGTTGCAATAATGAGAATAAATGCTACTAGTTTTCCCTGTTCCTGTTCTGTCCTCGTGTGAGACACATGGAGCGCCACAAAGTGAAACTTCAATACAATAAAAGGAGAGACAGAGCACTTCTAACACATTTAAATGACCTGGGCCTCCGTCCAGAGCCACAGTCCAGAGCCTCAGCGGGCCAGAGTGGTGATGAGGCTGGCACACATCTCAAAGAAGTCCATGGTGTGAGAACCCTGTCGGGGGGCGAGCTGGGGGGTGCTGCAGGACAGGGACAGGGAGCCGGGCAGGGAGGAGCTGAGCTGAGTCAGGTCTAGAGCCGGACTGAGGGAGTCTATGCTGAGCCTGGGCCTGTGGAGACCAGCAGTGGAACCTGACCTCTGAGGAGTGGACGACCCTGACTTAAAGCCCACCGCCTCCATGATGTCGTCTGTGGAGCAGAGCAACACAAGAATGTCTGAAATAAAGTGTAGCTTACAGTTTATTGCTCCGTCACATTAAAGTAACAAGATACAACTAGTCTTAAAGGAAAATAATATCTTTGGCATGTCTTACAAGATTCATCAATAAAATGTTTTGTGTTTTATTTTTGATAACTCATATCATAATAGATTTTTATTATATTATATTTATTATTTTATAAACGTTCAAACAGTTGCTTGTACATGAGACGTACCATCGATGCTTTTGAAGTCGAGCAGGTAGGACCTGCTGTCCACTTGATACAGCTGAAGACTCATTTTCACCAGATTTCCTGTCACTGGGTTTTTCCTCCTGACTCTCAGATGATAGGGATTCACCACCTACAGCACAATATCACAGTTGGTGTGAGTACTTTCTGTGGCACATCACACAGTTGTATCATTATAAGTACAAAGATGTCCCTTGATACCTTCCAGTCAAAGTTGAGTTGTTTCATTGCTCTGTACACCTCTGCCATGATGTCATAGGGCCGGCTCTGGCTCCTGATGCCCAGGTGCCACTTGGCTTTCTTCACTGTCAGAGGTTTGGGCCGGGTTGTGTTCAGGGCGTCGAGGGGGCAGCGGGCCTTGGGGCTGTCGGCCAGCAGTGGGGGCATCCTCTCTGGGTGGGGCTTGATTCCAGGAGGGAGGGGCATTCCGTCCTCCATGAAGGAGCCCTGGGGAGGACTGGAGGCCAGGTAGAACTCACTGGCCTGGGTCATGATGCGTCGGTTGTCTATGATCAGATGGTAAGCAACAGCCAGCTGGTCCTGAATATACATAAGGATAAAGGTTAGAACAGTGGTCACGACCCGTCAATCGCATACTACAGTCGATCTCCACGGCTGTGGAGGTCGATCGCAAAGTTTATTATCTGATATGTAACTGTGTATCAATGCTCTGAATATCCAGTTCATTACACACAGAGGTCAACACGAGTGTAAACCGCAACCTCCAATCACTGTGAGTACAGTTACATTTTATGCATGAGGTTTAGGTTTCTGCTGCCGCCTCCCTAAAGAGCACAGACAGCATGAGAGCACAGACAGCATGAGAGCACAGACAGCATGAGAGCACAGACAGCATGAGAGCACAGACAGCATGAGAGCACAGACAGCATGAGAGCACAGACAGCATGAGAGCACAGACAGCATGAGAGCACAGACAGCATGAGAGCACAGACAGCATGAGAGCACAGACAGCATGAGAGCACAGACAGCATGAGAGCACAGACAGCATGAGAGCACAGACAGCATGAGAGCACAGAGAGTGCGAGCTCACTGACAGATTTTGTATTTATTTTTTAATGAAAAGAACATACATTTTCCATCAAAGGAAAATAACAATTTCCGATGCTGATAGTACTGATAGTACTGATAGTACTGATAGTACTGATAGTACTGATAGTGCTGATAGTGCTGATAGTACTGATAGTACTGATAGTACTGATAGTACTGATAGTACTGATAGTACTGATAGTGAACCCCATGTGACCTGACACATTTAACACACTTTTCATAACACACTATAAAGTCAATCACACTTTTTAATGTTTCCTATCCACCTCCATCTCTTCAGTGTTATCATGCTTTACCTTCTGTGTTCCTTTCATTCACTTTAGGACATTAAGCTGCAATGCTTTAAAATGACCACCAGAGGCACCAAACACCATTGAAAAAGTAGAGCAGCCGCTTGTATTAACTTCCAAATGAATTCCCTTTTCAAACATGGCTGAGAGTGAATGTTTTGAGGGGCGTGTTACCTGAGGGTCTCCACTGTAGAGACTGGACGCCACCTCCGACTCAGTGCACTCAAACTTCTCACACACTTCTCTCACGGCTTCTTCATCCAGGAACGTGGAGTCGTACGAGGGGTCCTCAGGGAACAGGTACGCGGGCAGGTCCTGCTTGAACCACTCGTGCTCTCTGGAAATCAGTTTAACATTGTAACAAGCATTTTAATCAGAATCAAAGCTACATTTTGATCAGGCCAGTCCTTAGAGGTCGGCTGGAAACATTTACTAGACTTGGGCTATTTCAAACTTAGAAGCGGTGCAGGAAAGAAAAGAAAGACAATAAAAGGTGCCAGTGAGATGCCTGTGCGTGTGGTGAGGTGCAGGCACTAGAGACACTGATTTGATTGATTTACAAGTGAGTGAAGTGAGTTGCAGCGGTAAATTGGCTCAGTGTTGTTATTCAAAACATAATAGAACATTCGCCGTGGTTAATAATGATGAAATGTAGACGCTGACTAGTTTATATGCCAACACAATAAGACTACATACGTTCTTGGGCCTCAGACAAGAAATACAACAATTTAACGAAATAACGAAGTCCGTCTCATCTTCTCACTCTGGTGGTACCACATTGTGACACTATTGTGGGCCCTCAGACTGTACCTGATGTCTTTGATGGTGGCTCGCTTCAGAGGGTCCACCTGCAGCATGAGCATGAGCAGCGAGGCCACGGAGCGGGTCAGGTACTCGGGCATGTAGAAGACGCCTCCTCGGATCTTCTTGAACAGTGTCGGGACGTGGTCGTCGTCAAAGGGCAGAGTGCCACACAGGAGGGCGTAGAGGATGACCCCACAGCTCCAGATGTCCACCTCCGGCCCGGCGTAGAGCCTGGACAAGGGCACGAGAGTGGGACACTGAACTTAGGACATTTTTGTAGTTCTGGCATCAGTATCGACTCTAACTTATGATTATATATTGTCATTCCTACTAGTTCTTCAAAACATTCAAATCTGTTCATTCTCTATTTAATGCTCTTCTTCTTTCTGAAAGTAAACCTACTTTTGGAGGTCATTTTTAACTACAGATATATTCATTTTCATCATCCATTTTTAATATGTCTCCCACCTCTACATTAAAGTATATGGCTTAACTTTGAACAAGAAACGTAACACTGTGTGGAGTAAAACATGTTCAGGATGAAGTGTGAGGAGCACATTCACACACCTCCCTGAGATGACCTCTGGAGCTGCATAGTTGGGTGAACCACAACTTGTCCTCAAGAACTCCCCGTCTGACATCATGTTGGACAGACCTGTCGGCCAATCAAAAGACATTTGCATCACCCTTTACGACCAACCAGGCTTAGCAGAATATATATTTATTTTTTCTATTTTTTATTTTTAAATATGTAGTATAATTTTATTCTCACCACAAAGTCAGAAAATATGAGCAAAGAGGCATTACTCTTCAATTAATTCTAAAAATTAATGTGTTTAAATTTGATGTTTGTAATATCAGCAGTTCAAATAAAGTACAAATAAAAAATGTTACTTATTGCAGTTTTAGCCATTAATCCTAATACTACTAATACTATAATTGATTATGTAAATTTAGCCCACTTACTGTAGCTTTGCATGTTATTCTTTTTTTTATTTTTTTTTTACTAATCTAATCTACTAATCTAGATTTTACTGGATCTAATACAAAAAAAGCATAATACTTTTTACACACAATACTAGCGTTTAAAAGACAGAAATGAGAGTCAAAGGTGTTCGGCTGATCACGTGATGTCATAACGTTCAAGAATCTCTGGAGTGTGCGTGAAATTTACACTTTAAGAGTTACATTGTAGATCTGTCGAAGTGGTTTGAAGTTACTATATTATATCATTACAGGGCCAAGCCGCATGAAACAAAATCTGCCCCAAAGTTCAGCACAAATGAACAAAAGTCCAATGAAGTTTTCACTAAAGCTTTAGAAAGTTGTGCCATTGATCAAAGCTAAAAACGTGTGTCAGTTGAAAGGACTGAAAGCCGTGAGATTAATAGAGGAAGTTTGTGGAGCTGGTCCCAATCAACTAATGATATGGTCAAACATTTGTGAATTTAAAGAGTTTAAACGGTCCCTGCCCTCCATCTGAAATCACGACTTCATCAAATTGCTGAATTGCTAGTTCTGATAAAACGATGTCAGAATATAGACCCGCAGTCATTGGCATAAAGCGCTGTATGTGATTATACAGCGATTATAAGCCTTATGACTGATGTATTTCACTTCTATTGTTGTCCAGACCAGGCACATTTCTCAAAACACGGAGAGCACGTGGGGGCAAGAGTTTTACACTACGGTTCATCCCGGTTCAGGCGTAAAGACTTTGAGCAGAGACACAAAGCTGTTCTAATTGGATGAGCCTCTTTGCCCCGGCCACGACCTCAGGCGCAGCACCACAGTCGACTCTGATGTCTTGACCTTCTCTTTATCTGTCCCTTCTTGCTCCCTAATTCTGCTTTTAAGACACTCCATTGTCAGCCAGAACAGCCAGAACAGCCAGCCCCCTCCCTCCTCTCCTGTCCTCCTCTCCTATCAGATGACACCGGGCCTCGAGGCTTCCTGCCAGGCCTGATATGATCCAGAGAGCGTTGCTAAGGGAGCATACCCCGCACGCCCTGCAGAGAGGACGGCCTTGTGCTTTTTGGAAATATTTCTTCCAAACTGGGTCATATTGCATCAGTTCCAGTTTCCAAACCAAGGTTGATTAATTGTGTTAGCACCAATCTGCCATCGACGGGGAATAATGTTGTCTCACATTATCATGAGGTCAGCAGGGAGCAGCCTGAGCGTTTACCATGAGCCGAGCTGAGCTGAAATCCAATTATGGGGGTCTAATATTCCTGTTCATTTTCAGGGAAACCATTTTATTTTTCAATCCGGACCCATCATTGAAATAAAACGACTTCATTCAAAATAAGATCCACTTTTGGCAATAGCTTTACACAAACTTACCAAAGTCTGCAATTTTGGTGTTTTTGTTTGCATCCAGCAGGACATTTTCCGGCTTGAGGTCTCTGTGGACCACCATGTGTCGGTGGCAGTAGTCTACGGCTGAGATAATCTGCTGAAACAGACGCCGAGCTTCTGTGTCCTCCACCTGAGACAAAGTACATGCATGATGGAGGTGCGTGTGTTTCTTCTTTTATTTACAGAATTTTGGTCAACCATTTGATTTGATAAACAGGAAGTATCGACTTTAACCCCATTTCAAGTCAAAATAACCGTTCTGGTTGATGAAACAGGAGCAGTTTGTACTCCAAACTCATTAAAACTAGGCCTTTAGAGGCATTCCACCTTAAATGCAAGTCCCTGAATCTTGTTTTTTGTTAAATTGGCTTCTGCTCTGAAAGAAGAATTGTTAAGACTCAACAAATGGCCAATCTGCTGTGGATTTACCAAAGAAAATCTGGGCAAGATTTGAAATCTCACTTTTCTTTGTGCACAGTTTGTGACTAAACACAGTGTGACAGTCGAGAGTAGAAGAGTCTCAGCTTCACAAAGAGCCCAGCCATGTTTGTACTCCAAAGGGTTTAGAAACAGCTTAAGTTTGACTTGGACTCATTTTTAGGAGAGCTCTCGGTAAAACACGCTCTCTTATTACTCCTTAGGAACAGACAGTTGTCTTACTCTTCCATGTTTGCAGATGTAGTCAAACAGTTCACCTCCAGAGACATATTCCATCACCATGAAGAAGTCTGTAGGAGTGCTGATCACCTGATACCTGTGGACACACCGCGTACAGTTACACCTCAGGGCCACTGAAGCCTACATTGTTAAAGGTCAGGGCCACTGAAGCCTACAGTGTTAAAGGTCAGGGCCACTGAAGCCTACAGTGTTAAAGGTCAGGGCCACTGAAGCCTACAGTGTTAAAGGTCAGGGCCACTGAAGCCTACAGTGTTAAAGGTCAGGGCCACTGAAGCCTACAGTGTTAAAGGTCAGGGCCACTGAAGCCTACAGTGTTAAAGGTCAGGGCCACTGAAGCCTACAGTGTTAAAGGTCAGGGCCACTGAAGCCTACAGTGTTAAAGGTCAGGGCCACTGAACCCAGAGGTCAAGTCTGGACAGATGGATTCTCTTGAGAGAAACTTTATAACTGCTGTTTGTTAGAATCTTAGATTATATTCATTACAACTGGCCACAGGCCAGTAGCAGGGACGACCCTTTAACTGGAGGATTAGACCTGTTGGTTCAGGAGCTTGTGCCTTTCTGTGAATGAGGACATGTTGTGGCAATGCTGAATATATTTATCATTAATAAATAATATCACAGTATGTGCAATCTGAATATGTCACTAACATGTCTTTGGCCACATACAAAAGTCTTTTGAGTTAGTTTGATGGGATCTGTTAGATCCAGGACCTGAACAGTAATACGATGCCCCCAAATGTTTATGGTACAACTTTGTGAATGTAAAGCAACATGCAACTGTTTGTCGCCTGGCAACTGACATGTCTGCCATAGCTTACATGAGAGCGTGAGCTAACCCAAACCTAGGCCTAAAAATAACATGGAGAATGTTAAGAGTCAAATAGACAAGGAGGAAGGAAGGAAAGGACCAAGTGAACACAAGAGAAACTAAAGTAATGAGCATTAACAATGTATGGAATATTGGATTTCATATTTGTTTTATTGTTGGCTTTTTAATGCCAACCGCTTGGGACAACACATGGGAATTACAACTACAAACTGATGTGTTGAGACATGTATGTCTTAATCAAATAAATAAACTGACAAAAAAATTAATATAGCAACTTAAAAAAAGGTTTACATCCAAAGAAACCTGTAACATAGTAAAATAACCAATACTAATTAGAAATTAAAGATAAAATAATTAATAAAAGTCGCTGAGCAGTGGTAAAAAAGATCACATTAGAATCATATTTCAAATGAATTCTCACATCTCTGTAAAGTATTGGTGTGAAAAAGTGTGTATTCTTGGACATGACTTCTGCTCATAACTAAATATTGTTTCATGGAAATCTGATCATTCGTGTTACATTTTGGTATTTAGTTTGTGCCATTAAAAACATACAGACTGTATGTTTTTACCAATAAATAAAATAAGAGACAAGATACAAGCTTCAAATTAAGACAGATTAATAATTAAGGTTGATTAATTAATTTAATTAAAAGGAACCTTATGTAATTATTGTATTTAAAATTACACATGTTTAACTAAATTAATAAATCAATTAAAAATAAATTAAAACAAACATTGGACATGATGGACAGGTGTTTGATGATATCGTTTGGTGTTTGTCAGAATGAGCCTCACGTGAGTGAGCCTCATTTGCGTTGCCAGTTTCAAAGATAAAATCCAGTTTAAACACACAAGTCCTCTCTGTCACTTGAGAGGTCACTAAAGCCCAGTCATGAGTCAGAGCTAATGCAGCCTCTGCAGCTCAGTGAGGAGATTCTGGAGGTTCTGAGCTGAACATGAGCCATGGTCTGTCCTTATTCTGCTTGTATTAGTCGACATGGAGCTGGCGACCTCCAGAGAAAGTCTTTTTAGTCTCGACACAGACTAAAAAGCTGTTCTCGGGCCGCTCAGGGAATCGGCTCATTGTCGTCTTGTTCGTCACATGAACATTGGACATTTTACACAAATCAATCTACTTTATATCATATTTTAGATGCAAGACTATTACCTCTTCTCACTTAAGTGAATTCCCACTCAACCGGAAACGCCATAACAACAGAAGTGCTGATCCATAGCAAAAAAGGCAGTGTGGAAAAGTCAGAGAAGGAGAAAGCGTGTTTATGTCCTCTGTCTTTACATTAGGTCACTGGCAGTGATTATAGTTACTTTTTAAACCAATATGTTTACAAAAAGTGCAATATGTAACCTTTTTCTATCTATTTGTCTCCATGGAGATGTTGATACTTTGCCTAGAATGTCTTTGTATCTTTATGGCATTTAACTTATCTACAAGGTGTTTTTATTGCAAATACAGTAATTATATCTGGAAAAACAAGTATTATTACTGGGAGCGGAGTCACCTCTTCACAGATCTGACCTGACGGTATTACCTGCTTGTCTCCATAGCGATAGATAGTTTTAATGCCTTACTGTACAGTATTCAATGCAAAACAAGTGGGGGACATAGTGCACCTCATTTACTTTTATACATTAAATACTAAGTCGACATGTGTTGGAGATGGCTCAGGCCCATAATATGACAACATTATGGAATATTTATGAAGCGTGTGGCAGGTAGAAAGCACTTTTGCACTTACAGCTTGATGATATGCGGATGTCGAAAGAGCTTGAGGTTCTGGATCTCCCGTTTGATTTTGCCCACCACATCCAGACTGCGGATCTTCTGCCTGTTTAGTATCTTCACAGCCACTTTATGACCCGTCAGCTGGTGTTCTCCAACTAAAGGAGAGGAGAGAGCGGATATGAAGCAGCAGCAGTGTGAGCTCCCAATACAAACACACAGATAAAGATGAGAGATAGTGACAGACACAAAAGGTGATAATCCTGTAATCCCCTTTTTCCTACAACACTTGGCAGGCATCTTCCTCACTATATTTGATGACTATTTATGTTGAGGCTTTTGTTTTGTGGCAGACATTAAAATCCCTTGTCTAAGCTAAAACATGTTTACAGTACAACGCAACAAGGGAAAGGCAGAATTCCAGTACAGAAGTGTTTAGCTTTTCCCTCTAGAGCGCAATAAGTGCATCATATTCTGATTATTTGTTTTTAAAAATCCATCTTTAAATCCCAAGGACATGTCAAGTGCCCCGCGTGTTTTGATTCATTTCTTTATTTACGTGTGATGCGTAATATTTACGTTTCCCGCGTCACACACGTGCGGAGGAGCGCGCGCGTCTGTCCCAGCCCCGCGTGCCCTTTACGCCAGACACAGGTCAAAGAAAACTAAGACAAATACGGCGAACGTCACGAACTACATCGTTACAACTCGGTGCGTCAGCGCGTATTTCGAGCCGCTGCGCGTCATTCCACCTGCCACGCGCCTCAGACACGCGCGTCGCGAGAGGCCAAAACCAAAGACTTTGACTTTGAAAACAGTCGCATTCACGAAGCGCGTCCACGCACGGAATCCCCTCCGCCGCCGCCGTCAGCCGCGACAGCTACGCTACGCGCCTACGCGACGACCACCGGCAACTTCGGCAGCGCTCTCCGCCAACTGCGGGAGACGCGCGCGCGGCACTTTCATCCACCGCGCGCCCCAAACCTGCCAAAGAAACGACTTAACTCTTCACTTTCCCGAACGTTCCCACTCCGAGCGTGTCGCCGAGGACGTAGTGGCCGATTTTCACCCGGCCTTCGTGTTTCTGCTGCTGCCGCTCTGCCATCTTCTCCCGTTACCGACTGTGGGGGGCGTGCGCTGCTCGGCTCCACGACGCGCGCGCGCGCACGGGGGGAAGAGGGGGCGGGCCCCGCGGGGACTTCACACGCGCGCTCGGTCCCCGGGAAGAGGGACTCGCGCGGGCGGGCGACCGGCTGGAAACGCGCGGTCAGGACGGTGCGTGGCGGACGACAGTGAACGGGTCATCTGTCGTAACCATGGAGCTGTTGTGTTATTGTCGTAAAGCACGCGTCTGTTGTGTTATTGTCGTAAAGCACGCATCTGTTGTGTTATTGTCGTAAAGCACGCATCTGTTGTGTTATTGTCGTAAAGCACGCGTCTGTTGTATTATTGTCGTAAAGCACGCGTCTGTTGTGTTATTGTCGTAAAGCACGCGTCTGTTGTGTTATTGTCGTAAAGCACGCATCTGTTGTGTTATTGTCGTAAAGCACGCGTCTGTTGTGTTATTGTCGTAAAGCACGCGTCTGTTGTGTTATTGTCGTAAAGCACGCGTCTGTTGTGTTATTGTCGTAAAGCACGCATCTGTTGTGTTATTGTCGTAAAGCACGCGTCTGTTGTGTTATTGTCGTAAAGCACGCGTCTGTTGTGTTATTGTCGTAAAGCACGCATCTGTTGTGTTATTGTCGTAAAGCACGCGTCTGTTGTGTTATTGTCGTAAAGCACGCGTCTGTTGTGTTATTGTCGTAAAGCACGCGTCTGTTGTGTTATTGTCGTAAAGCACGCATCTGTTGTGTTATTGTCGTAAAGCACGCATCTGTTGTGTTATTGTCGTAAAGCACGCATCTGTTGTGTTATTGTCGTAAAGCACGCATCTGTTGTGTTATTGTCGTAAAGCACGCGTCTGTTGTGTTATTGTCGTAAAGCACGCGTCTGTTGTGTTATTGTCGTAAAGCACGCGTCTGTTGTGTTATTGTCGTAAAGCACGCTTCTGTTGTGTTATTGTCGTAAAGCACGCGTCTGTTGTGTTATTGTCGTAAAGCACGCGTCTGTTGTGTTATTGTCGTAAAGCACGCATCTGTTGTGTTATTGTCGTAAAGCACGCGTCTGTTGTGTTATTGTCGTAAAGCACGCGTCTGTTGTGTTATTGTCGTAAAGCACGCGTCTGTTGTGTTATTGTCGTAAAGCACGCATCTGTTGTGTTATTGTCGTAAAGCACGCGTCTGTTGTGTTATTGTCGTAAAGCACGCGTCTGTTGTGTTATTGTCGTAAAGCACGCGTCTGTTGTGTTATTGTCGTAAAGCACGCATCTGTTGTGTTATTGTCGTAAAGCACGCATCTGTTGTGTTATTGTCGTAAAGCACGCATCTGTTGTGTTATTGTCGTAAAGCACGCATCTGTTGTGTTATTGTCGTAAAGCACGCATCTGTTGTGTTATTGTCGTAAAGCACGCATCTGTTGTGTTATTGTCGTAAAGCACGCATCTGTTGTGTTATTGTCGTAAAGCACGCGTCTGTTGTGTTATTGTCGTAAAGCACGCATCTGTTGTGTTATTGTCGTAAAGCACGCGTCTGTTGTGTTATTGTCGTGAGAGACGGACCCGGATGAGCGCACCAAAACAGAACGCGCCGCGGGTTTAAGTTTTTTGTCGTTTTTACGTTTTTAAGCGGCTTAAATCAGTGTTTAGGGCTCATCACTGCATTGGTCACTTTGTTTAAGCTGTATTATATTCTTATTTTTGCTGTGAAGACTCTGCGTAAAAGTTTGCTTCAATTCAATCAGCGTTAAAAAATAAATAAAAAGCTGAATTAAAAACGATATTATGTGTTTTATTTTAACATCACCGAGGCAATATGTGTTTTTTTTTTATTTATGAAGTTGGCTAAAGTGAATGTAGGTAAAAGGTTACATAATAATGTGCACGTTATAAAAGTGGTCCAAATGTGAGCTAAGCATGTGACCACTAGATGGCAGCACATGATTATCCCTGATACTTTATGATTTTGAATGGAAAGTCTAAAGAATATAGTTTGGCGGTAATGTAACCCTTGGATACCAGCCGCCATAAAACACCATAAAAGAAGAAGAAGAAGAATCATGTAATTGAGTTTTGCAGGTCAGACATTATCATGCTCAGCCAACATCCACAACTCACGCATATCATATTTGAAACTGGTGCTGTATTTATTTTGGATCGGAGAGTGTGACTTTATTCCCCAAAAAATCTAACTTTATTTATTAATAAAACCTTAAAGCCCTAGATTAACCTCTAGGGACTAATCCTCCCGACC
Source organism: Eucyclogobius newberryi (assembly GCF_026437365.1). Lineage (NCBI taxonomy): Eukaryota > Metazoa > Chordata > Actinopteri > Gobiiformes > Gobiidae > Eucyclogobius > Eucyclogobius newberryi. The sequence goes on from NW_027316532.1 coordinate 36,581,609, forward strand.
CGCGTGACGAACTGGAGTTGTTCTTGAACCCTTTGGAGAACAAATAAATGGCTGGACTCTTTGTGAATCTGGCCCTCTGTAGTTTTGGCCTCTGGTGTCTGATTTACTCTGATTTTAGGTGTGAACAAGCTCTGCACAGAAGAATATCAGATGTTAAATTCCTCCTAGATTTTGTATGGTAAATATAAATAGCAGTAAAGCTGGAGTCAAGAGGATGGTTTGATTGACAATATTGGGCATTGTTTTGTTTTTTTTTAAACTGAAGCTCATTTGTGTACAAACGTAATTGTTTTGAAATGCTAAAAAAATCAGCAACGAGCATTAGGCTCGCATGAGGTTTTGGCCAATCACAGAAGACGTGAGATTCTCACTTAGACAAAAGCGTGTGAACTGCTTCTGTCATTCTGACATGTCTAAGGTCTAAACTCAGGCAATTGACAATTACAGGTTTTGACAAGAAACATGAGTTTCTCACTCTCTCATCCTCTTGAGACTATCTCAATGTGGTCATCTCACAGTTTGGGTTGAATGAGAGTTGCTGTAGGGCCCCTAGGGCCCGTGGACCATGTGGATTGAGTAAACAAACATGCGCGACAGGTGATATTATTTGGAGAGTTCATAACTTCTACTGATAAACATACCAAAGGATGTTCAGGGATGTTTACTAGAGGTGAGCAGGGTCTATCAAGCTACTATCGTTTTATCAACACGTGACATTTTATGTGATGCCAGTCTTTTAAGGGGGGGAGGGGGTCCAGAGAGAGACGGAAAATAAATCGTTTTTTAAGCTTCAACCTATTTTGAGATGATCCCTAAGTGACAGAACACTAATACTGCAGTACTGAGACGCTCCGCTGGGGGCGCCACCACGGCCCCGCGCGCAGCTCTAAAGTTTCCATGCGGGATGCAGGAGGTGACCCGGCGCTAGCAGAGCAAAGAGGGAAGAGGGCTGAGCCTGGAGCCGCTGGGGGACTTGAGGAGAGCAGGGGAAGAGCAGGGGGAGGAGGAGGAGAGCAGGGGAAGAGCAGGAGGAGGAGGAGGAGACCAGGGGGAGGAGGGGAAGAGCAGGGGGAGGAGGAGGAGAGCAGGGGGAGGAGGGGAAGAGCAGGGGAAGAGCAGGAGGAGGAGGAGGAGAGCAGAGGAAGAGCAGGGGGAGGAGGAGGAGAGCAGGGGAAGAGCAGGAGGAGGAGGAGAGCAGGGGGAGGAGGGGAAGAGCAGGGGGAGGAGAGCAGGGGGAGGAGGGGAAGAGCAGGGGAAGAGCAGGGGGAGGAGGAGGAGAGCAGGGGAAGGGCAAGGGGAGGAGGAGGAGAGCAGGGGAAGAGCAGGGGGAGGAGGAGGAGAGCAGGAGGAGGAGGAGGGGAAGAGCAGGGGGAGGAGGAGGAGAGCAGGAGGAGGAGGAGGAGAGCAGGGGGAGGAGGGGAAGAGCAGGGGGAGGAGGAGGAGGAGAGCAGGGGAAGAGCAGGGGGAGGAGGAGGAGAGCAGGGGGAGGAAGGGAAGAGCAGGGGAGGAGGGGAAGAGCAGGGGGAAGAGGAGAGCAGGAGAAGAGCAGGGGGAGGAGGGGAAGAGCAGGGGAAGAGCAGGGGGAGGAGGGGAAGAGCAGGGGGAGGAGGAGGGGAAGAGCAGGGGGAGGAGGAGGGGAAGAGCAGGGGGAGGAGGGGGGGAGGAGGAGAGCAGGGGGAGGGGGGGAAGAGCATGGGGAGGAGGGGAAGAGCAGGGGGAGGAGGGGGGGAAGAGCAGGGGGAGGAGGAGGGGAAGAGCAGGGGGAGGAGGGGGGAGGAGGAGAGCAGGGGGAGGGGGGAAGAGCATGGGGAGGAGGGGAAGAGCAGGGGGAGGAGGAGGGGAAGAGCAGGGGGAGGAGGAGGGGAAGAGCAGGGGGAGGAGGAGGGGGAGGAGGAGGGGAAGAGCAGGGGGAGGAGGAGGGGAAGAGCAGGGGGAGGAGGGGGGGAGGAGGAGAGCAGGGGGAGGGGGGGAAGAGCATGGGGAGGAGGGGAAGAGCAGGGGGAGGAGGAGGGGAAGAGCAGGGGGAGGAGGGGGGGAGGAGGAGAGCAGGGGGAGGGGGGGAAGAGCATGGGGAGGAGGGGAAGAGCAGGGGGAGGAGGAGGGGAAGAGCAGGGGGAGGAGGAGGGGAAGAGCAGGGGGAGGAGGAGGGGGAGGAGGAGGGGAAGAGCAGGGGGAGGAGGAGGGGAAGAGCAGGGGGAGGAGGGGGGGAGGAGGAGAGCAGGGGGAGGGGGGGAAGAGCATGGGGAGGAGGGGAAGAGCAGGGGGAGGAGGAGGGGAAGAGCAGGGGGAGGAGGAGGGGAAGAGCAGGGGGAGGAGGAGGGGGAGGAGGAGGGGAAGAGCAGGGGGAGGAGGAGGGGAAGAGCAGGGGGAGGAGGAGGATTGATAAAACAAGAGCGTCTGTCGATGCGCGCAGCAAATCGCACTCAGAGTCTTTGAACCAGCGACGAAGAAAGGAGAGCGGGCTTTCCATTCATCTTGTCCACAGGCAACCTCACTCTGCGAGTCGGTCACGCGTGTTCTATTTCCACTGACGAAATAGTTGTCAGAAGTTATTTGTGAGAATCAAGAGCCGGCGCGACTCGTCCCTCGCCGCTGCTGTGACACTTGTTTCACGGACCTACACTTTCGCGGAGAAGTCACCGCGGGGTGCGGGATTTGGACTCATAACGGACACTTTCAAATGCAAAAGTACGTGTACGAGAAAGCCATGGCTCAAGAGACACGGAACGGAGGAACTTCTCCATTAAACAACAACAATGGTGTTGAGAACAGCAAGAAGAAAGTGCTCATAGCCCTGGACATCTTCTGCCTGCTGCTGGGTAAGTTCTGTCCTGGACTTCATCTCATTGAGACTTTGCCTCAGCTGCTGTTCTCTGTGTACAAAACACGCATGTCGCCGGCCAGCGGCATTTACATGAGAATCAAAGCCCAAACCGCGCTTTCTATGACTTTACAGTTAAAGGTTTATGCTTTTAAAGGACTAAAAGTGTTATCTTCAAGTGCAAGACAACTTTATCTCCAGCATCTTCTTATCTGCACAAGAGTTCAGATCGGAACTGCAGAACAATTAGACCTAATGTCATAGATATGTCTCAATACAAACATGTTAAGGTTCATCTTTACACGTGTTTTATAAGTACAATGGGCTAGTCACTTTTATGACTTTACATTTCTTGTGACATTTGGGTTTTTGTGTGTGTAATTACTTAGTAGTGTAATGAGCATTTCAAAGTCCACTGGGATTTGAGTGTTGATGCTTTTGCTGCCAAGCTGCCTCGGGATGAATGTTTTGAGGCCATAGAAGTTGCCCTTTACTGCCCTTTAAATAACCAATCACACTCCTCATTTGACCCGATCACCTTGTCCATTTGACCCTGAAGTTGAGATGTGCCATTCCAGCTTTGTGCCTCTTATACCAAATCTGCTTTGGACCGTTTGTCACTTGTTATTCCACGAGCGTCCTGTCTGTATAGAGGGTTTGTTTTTGGCTCTTGTCACTGTACCCCTCTTTTTCATTTGGGACCCCCACTCCCCGCCTTTTCCCTTTCTAAATCCAATTCTCCAATTTGGAAAGGGATTAGGCGGGTTGCATTTAACTTCTACACATTCACCTCCAGAACGTTGCAAATCCCTGGCCAGCTGCCCCTGATCCCTCCACTTGAAATGGCTCTTCCCCCCCGTCTTTTCTTCCTACCTCTGTATCTCTATATGTGCTCCGTCCAGCGCAGAATAATTGCTTAAGCATGTGTTGTAGAAGGGAATGCCTCTCCAATCGGCAGCAGGGACCCTCGGCTTACCGGGCTTTACAGGAGCAGGTGGAATACCACAGTGATGACATTATTGAGCATTGACGCTGCAGAGATGGAGCGTGACCGGATACTTTTGCTCAAGTTATGTACATTTTGAGGAAAGGGATGTGATGTCACTCCTGGATTTATTTAGAAGAAAAAACATACTTTTACTGATGGGTGCGCTAGAAGATGTGAACTTTTGAGATGTACGAGAAGTAGCATCCGTTGTAGTAGAAGTATTGCTGAGTACTTTTGTCCACTTCACTTCTATGTGCTGTCACTTCTTGCAGCTCTGAACTTTGCTAATAAAACACAACATTGCCACACAGGAGCTAGCTTTTATTAGCCCGGATGTTACAAATGGAGTAGATTAAGTGCACATTTTCTTGCACAACCTCTAAAGTTTTCCAGTGGGTTTTTATATTGCTTTGCTTATTAAAAGAACCTCAATAAAGGGACTCTGCTTTTCATCCGGTGTCGTGTTAATGCAGATGTGAGTTTAGCTTCCTGCAGCTTTTGGGGACACGTACAGTTTGCATGCTCCAAAACACACACACACACACACACACACATACACACACACCATCGCAAAACGTTTTTCACACAGTTTGTCCTTTGTCATGCTAAATACATGGGTGTCTGCTTGCGGTGGCCCACTTTAGCGGCGCGTATGTGGGGGTTGAAGAGCGGGTGGAGAAGTAAAAAAAAGTGGCGTTATCAAGGAAGAAACTGATTTTTTATTTATTTATTTGGGGGTTGATAAGATGCATCATCAAACAAATGTATAAAAATCCAATTATTGTAAGTTATTCCTATCTGCCAGCTGGTGTCAGACACAGTGACAATTTATAGAAGGGTGTCACTTTACGAGCAAAGTGCCTCAGGGCTGGACCCATAATGGCAGCGCAAGCATTAAAGTAATCTTGGGTGATTTAGAGTCAGTTGGAGCCATTGAACTCAAGAGACATGCAGTAGACAGAGTGAGGAATATCATCTAACATGTACATCACACGTATTCCACACCGTGATCCTACATCAGGGGTGGGCAATTATTTTCCTCCGAGGGCCATATTCGAATCCAGGCAAGTAGCGGAGGGCCGGCCCGCAATCCTTGGTGTGAAAAAAAAAATTCAACGTCAAATAAAATATCACTTTTCTGTCAAATATAGGCTATTTGAATCTATTATATATATTTTATTTAAATTTTTTTCAAATATTACTCGGCATGTTTGGCGGGCCGGATTATAAAGACAATCGGGCCACATGTGGCCCGCGGGCCGCAGTTTGCCCACCCCTGTCCCAGAGTGACATGTTAACAGTACAGACACTTTTAATAAATAGTATTATACTG
>NW_027316532.1:36591750-36651750 GCF_026437365.1 Eucyclogobius newberryi
AGGGGGGGAGAGAGGGGGGGGGGAGAGAGGGGGGGGAGAGAGGGAGGGGGAGAGAGAGAGAGGGAGAGAGAGAGAGGGGGGGGAGGGGGAGAGAGGGAGGGGGAGAGAGAGAGGGGGGGGGGGAGAGAGGGAGGGGGAGAGAGAGAGAGGGAGAGAGAGAGAGGGGGGGGAGGGGAGAGAGGGAGGGGGAGAGAGAGAGGGGGGAGAGAGAGAGAGGGAGGGAGAGAGAGGGGGGGGAGGGGGAGAGAGGGAGGGGGAGAGAGAGAGAGGGAGAGAGAGAGAGGGGGGGAGGGGGAGAGAGGGAGGGGGAGAGAGAGAGGGGGGAGAGAGAGAGAGGGAGGGAGAGAGAGGGGGGGGAGGGGGAGAGAGGGAGGGGGAGAGAGAGAGGGGGGAGAGGGGGGAGAGAGAGAGGGGGGAGGGAGGGAGGGGGGAGGGGGAGAGAGGAGGGGAGGGAGAGAGAGGGGGAGAGAGGGGGGGAGGGGAGGGGGGGAGAGAGTGGGAGGGGGAGGGAGGGGGGGAGACAAACAAAAGCCCCACATCTGTAACAGTGCAACAGTGTACAGTACTTAACAGTGTAACACAGTAAAATAAAATGTACACAAATAGCCAAGTTTAAACTTCTCACACTTGTTGTTCGTCTGTTGTTTGAACTGTTCACAGCTGTAGATGGTGGAGAGAGAGTCTGTGCAGGAGAGAGAGTCTCTGCAGGAGAGAGAGTCTCTGCAGGAGATGGAACCACAGTTATCCACAGTTATCACTGGAACACAGTGTTTAGAAACATGCTCCTTATTCAATTTGTCATTACAATGTTCTTTAATGTTTTTGTAACTTCTCCACAAACCACAATACCAACTTTCAGTTCATATTTGTCACAAATGGAGAACACAATAGTTACTGAGCTCTAGTAAACACAAAGCCAGTCCTAGAGAGCTGTTGATGGTACAGTACAATCCTATCACATGTCTACCCTTTGACCTTTGACCCTCTGAGCACATCCGGGGTCGGGCAGAAAACCTCCGCTCCCACATGTCTGACAGTCCGCACATACTAACACGTTGGTTTTGGGCGACCTAAAGATAAAGTGAAGTGTGTGGTCATCTACGTGGAGCTGGAAGTGTGACACATTCCATACGATCCAGGCGTCCACGGGCCACGCCCATATTTAAAACACCAGACAGAGCTGCTCCGGGTGTGTGGCCTCGCGAACTGTTGAAACAAGAAGAGGAAATTACAAGCCAATTTGGATAAGTTACTGTTATTATAGTTCATTATGACTCTAAAGTGTATAATATAACTTTAAACATATACTTACGTCTCGCTATCGGCGACTGTCGCCTCAAGACTGGCAGTGGCATTTCGGATCAACTAAAGAGCTGGGCACGCTTTCTTCTTAATACCATTAACATTTCTGATTCTGACGACACTCAAGATTGCCCCGCTGTCGTGTAACATCCTTTTGGAGAAGTCGTGTCCAGGACAGTAGAGGCTCAGAATACTCCCATAGACAGTGTTGTAACCAGCAGGGTGTCATTTAACAGTGGACATATGGGACGTGCTGCAGGGCGGGGACATGGACCATGAAGTATGTCAACACGTCTCTCCAGAGGCAGAGATCGGGACACACAAGTGTAACTGTCCCACTGTCTGTGGGACATAAAAGGCACAGGATATCTCACCATATGTGGAGTCAACTGTTTTTGTCACGTTAAATATAACGTAAAAAAACATCATCGTCATTAGCGTTACAAGAAGAAACATCACGATTTAAAGATTATTCACAGTTATTAGCGCACGACACACAGTTTGAACAGACTTTACGTAGACATTTTTAGAAGATCGATTGAATTGTAATTGAAATGACTTATTTTGCTTTGAATTTCTCACAAATATTCTTTTATTTTAAAGTCACAATCATCAATAAAACCAACGCCAAACTATCACTGGTTTTATTTGGGATGTGAGAAGTTGTATAATTATTAATGACCCAATTAAGTTACATGAAAACCATGCTAAACAGACAATTTACTTAGAATGTTATATAAGATAACGATGTGACTGGGACGTGCAGATCCCTTGTCACTGTTAAAGTTGTGTGAGTGTTGAGTAGATTGTTGTTATTCCCAAATGCCTCCAAGAGCTTCCCTGAACATGGGAATCATCTTTCACAGACTCTCGTGTGCAAAATATACGTCTTTATTGAATGGCGCGTTGGGACCTCTGTCTAACCTTCCCCTGAATTGTCCTGTTCTTCTTCTCGGGACAAGTCACATGATACGTTTGAAAGACAGGACAAGGAAATCCTCTATTAGAACCAGCACAATACGTCTTCCTCTGCACTGCCCCGCCTCCTATTCACCTCTCACACCGAGGTCCTGACAGTCCCGGGCGCTCTCCATAATTACAATATGCGTCTAATTCTGCAGCCAAAAACCATGAAAACTCTTTAAAATGTCAATGGGAAAAGGCGAAGGCCAAAGTCGCTGGGTTGACAAAGGTTTGAAGTCATAGTCTCCAGGGAAAGTACAGTTGCAGAGGGAATTAACCGGTCAAGCTGCAATAAGAATAGCCATTGTTTCCTGTTTTGGAAAGTACAAATGGGCTTAAGATAGAAGATAATACAATGCTGTCTCGTGGGACTTAACGGTGATGCTTGGATAAGGAAAAGACAAGTTAGCAACCGCCACGAAAACAGACTTAACTTTTACCGTTTGTGTAAAATATATAATGCAATGAAGTTTTCTATCACTTATGGCTGGTTTACTCACAATACTATATCCAATGCATTATATATAGTCTGTTTACAAGAGAATTATTCGTGCTGGGCCTGTTAATCTAAACGTTCCTGTTAATCTAAACGTTCCTGTTAATCTAAACGTTCCTGTTAATCTAAACGTTCCTGTTAATCTAAACGTTCGCCCCGAATTCCAAATTTAACCCCAAAAGCCAATCAAACAGGCCCGGCTGGATAATCTCCCTGAGACACAGCACTGTGGCCTTGTATACATGTACTTCTGCTGCTCTGAGTGTTCAGTAAACAGAAAGTACTTTTAGTGCAAACTAATTAAGTCTTTCCAAAACATGCACACACACGTAAATTCAGCAAGAACATATACCTCAAAACACTGGTTTGAGATCTATTTACAGAGTGAGAGGAAGTGATGGGATAAGAAAAGTATCTACAACAAACTACAAACAAAAAAACTATCACAACAAAATATCTTTTTACTTTTTACTGTTTAACAAAACACAAAAACAGAACTGGTGATAATCGCACTTGTTCACAATGATATCACTTCAGTCGAATGTTTCTTTCCCTCTGGTCTGAGCCTTTGAGAAGCCTCGCTGACCCGATGACAGTTCTCCTAAAGTAGTTGTTTTTTAATTTAGTGGTGCACCATGGAGCTCCACCAACGGGCCGTCCTTCCTCTTTTCCACCCTCCTTTTATGCTTTTATCCCTCCAGAACCACTCCTCCTCTTGTCTCCCTCTTTCAGTCAGGGTCATTGTCCCTGCAGGTCACCCTGGCTTTATTCCTCAATAATAAAGAGGGTCATATTTCTTCGGGCTTAGGTTTGAGGATGGAGATCACAGTTTGAGTAGATTCTTTTCCATTTGGGAGTTTTGTGGTTCAATAAATAAAGCCTTTGACACTAAACTAGAAGGTCTTCATGTTTTATCATGTTTTACTTCAAGAGCACTGGTTTAATATGTCGAGTTCTTTAGCCTGACTAACCCGTACGCATATTTGTATTGATCTAAACTGATATTTTAGATGGTCGGTTAAATTTGACCCCAAAAAGCCTCACGTAGTATCTCCTGTTCACTCTTCTCAATTGAAATTCTAGTTCACTCACTCTACAAGGCATTCAGTCTGTAACCTCGTCCCTTTCCCATCACTTTAGCCTTAGCACTAGTTAGCGTGTGTTTGTTTATGAGTGTTTCCCATGTCTTAGGCCCGTGACCTCCTTTCACGTCCCCTCATTTGCATGTGAATCCTCAGCTCCACAAGTAGGCCACTGCAGAGAGAAGAGAGGCAAACGAGGGAGAGAGACTGGCATGAGAGAAAACATGATCCCCGACAGTGTCCAAATTCAAGTCACGTGGAGATGGAAACAGCACGGCCAGGTTTAACTGTAAAAAAAAGAAAAGAAATGCAGTGATTATGTTGTGTAATGTGAAAAGGCTCACCCATGTCTAACCTGGTGGTGGTTCCCAGACAGTGGCACGGGGCAGGTCTGTTATTGCAGGAGTCCGTTTAGTGCCAACCACCATATACTGACATGAGACTGTTTACGTGGAGCAGAAAAGGTGTCTCAGAGCAGGAGTTCAGCAGTATTTACTTTTAATATGTACATGTAATACAACTGATAATGGATTTAACGAGTATTAATAATAGCTTTCTCAACTGAAGCCCATTTAGTCATTTAGTCGGTCAGTGGTGTCTTATTTGACCAAAGTTTGTATTTGTCTTGCTCTGTCTGAGTTAAAGATGTGATTTTACAAACTAATATGTCGTTTTTTGTGTACATATTTGTAGTTGTGTGAACTCCTGTGCAGTTGTGGTCTTTTCATTGCACTTTGGGTCAGTTACATGGTCAGATACAGAGTGTTTTGAAGGCTTTTGCTCCCACAACTCAAGATCTATATCAATGTTGGACTGAATCTCCAATAAAGCTACAAAATGAGTTAAATAATAATATACATCAACACGTCTAACAAGTTTCAACATGTTTGGTCACAGCAGAGTGGGATCTAATAAGGAATTAAATATGGAGTCAATTTAGTGTCAATTTGGTGCAAAATTTCGTCCATAATTCCAATTTACAATATGATTTTAGTGTTTAGTATAGATGGTTTTGCATATTAACTGCCATCAATTCATATCGCCAATTTAAGTGAAACTACCATTCATTCCATAAGTTGTACCATGCCCGAACGTTTCATTAAAACATTTTCTATTTAAATGTATATTTAATGACAAAATAAGCAAACCATGGCACGTTTTTTGCCGTTGTAGACACCAAAACCAACACTTTCCCCGTTTCAAATGAGCCCAATCGTCTGTGAACTCATGCATATCATAGTGAGTTTGAGGTTTGCGTGGAATGTTCGTACTTGCGGTCGTACTTGCGAATTATACTGTGTTTTTCAAGACTGCCCCGTTGCACAATCTCTTGTTCCCATCGCCGGTGAGACCACGGCCACGGCTCCTCCAGCAAATTAAGAGCACTCACGAGCAGATCTGCGCCTTTGACCCACATGTCAGACAAGCCTTGTGAAGTCAGCTCACCGCACACGCCACATGTTGGAGCCACTAACGTGTAGTCTAATGGAGAATGTATACAGCGGTGTCTACGGGACGCCTGTGTGTCTTGAGAAATCCCTCTATTTAAAGGCTGCAGTCGTCGTCATGTGCGGGATGCCAAGAGCGCTGTCATCTCCACAAATGTTCCATAGTTGGGTGGGCTGGGTTTTGTTTTTTCTCTCTGTTTACATAGGTTATGTCAAATTGCCAAGAGGGCGGTCGAGTCAGGGCTTGGCACGTTTGTAGTTCTTTGATTTGGAAAGTTTGACTGACTTAAAGGGGTTACTGAGCATAACTTTACACACGACTGCAGTGATGTCACAATGTTTTAGCTTCTGTTGTTGTGACTTGTGAGAGGAAAGATCTATTTTATGATTATTTTACTAAAACGACAGTATTTGTTAGTTTAGTTTTATTCCCAGTGTCGTCAAGTCACTTTATATTCAGGTTTTGTTGAGTATAAATTAAATGTACTTAATTTAGCTTCTGATATTGTCAAGGTTATTTTTTTTTAGTTATCACGAATATATTGTGATAATCGCAATCAATTCACTGAATAATCTTGACATCTCTACATTTATATATTTTCTTTTCTAATTGCATTTAGAGTTGTCATGATGCAAAAATATGAAACTTGATTTTGATGCTAAGGAATAGGCTCGAGTTCTGATGACGCTCAAGATCATTCTAAAAGGATCATTCTAAATCACATTTTTTTCCTGTTTATGCGATTTCTTTTAGTATTGATACTACTAGTTTTAGTATTGATTAGTATCTTAGATGTTTTCATACTTTTGCAATGTAAGTTCACTGTTTCCTGTACAGCCTTTTACCCTTTAGGCTTTTCATGGATCCTCACTTCTTGCTGGAATGGCACTCTCTTCCTGATCGCACATAACTGTAGTGACACTAGCCCAGTGCCAGTGTATGTGTGTGTTCCTTTGTCCCACGTGATGGACCCCTGGCTTGTGGATGTCGTGCGTATTTGCCTTGGCAGAGGGGGGCATCCCACTTATGCTAAAGGACAAACCTCATGTCACTGTCAACACGAGCGGCAGGAAAGGATTTGCAGAGTAAACACCGTATTTCGGTTTAGAATGAGTTCGACACACACCTGTGAAGGGATGTGTGTTTAATGTGTGTGCACGTTTCCTTTTGGAGTGCTATGGCATAGATTGGGTCAGCATGGCGGTGATGTCATTGCCTGGGATCCAATCATTTACGAGTCCCACTAACCCTCCATTCAGTCAGGACACACGCCTAACGATGCCATGCCACACCAAACTATGCCATGCTCTTCATATTGCAACAGCCCTCAAAGAAAACAAAAGTGGACATGAAATAGTGTCAAAGTTTAAATGATAGAAACAGGTAAGTGAAATATGACATGCATTGACCTATGTATTTATACTGAATAGCTATGCTGCCCTCCCTGGTCTTCCATCATAGTCTGGTCAATCCGTACCAGAGGGGATTCTACTGCAATGACTCCAGTCTGTACTTCCCATACAAGAGGAGCACCATATCCTCGGCCGTGCTCACCGCTGTGGGCCTATTGCTGCCCCTTGTGTCTGTAAGTGCAACGGGGCAAGCGCCGAGGGGCAAGTGCCACCAGGACTGAAAGGTCATGGACACCGGGGCGGCGGGAGGGACAGCAGCTTTGAGTCGCACACAAGATGGAAGTCACATTGGTTCATGAATGAGATGATGCCGCATTCTCAGTCATCTGTATTTTTGATTTTTTCATGAAAATAGTGAAATTAAAAATCAAACTTCACAATGACAAAATCATTATAAACCAGTTAATGTTTATTATGCACTGTCTATCAAAATACAGCACTACATTTGCACTTTAAAGATGAGTCATTTTACTTGCCTCATCATAATTAAAGGATTAAGGAGACATTAGAACACATTCATGTAAAAAGTCCATTTGTTTTGTGCTTGAAGTTGCCTGTTAACACTCCCCCCACACACATACATTACCCATGATCCTTCAGTACCGGTGAGCTCCTGGTGCGCCCTGTGGTGTGGTCTGTTTATGTCTTGTGTCACTGACCTGGTGCTTTTATGCCTTCTGCCCCTCCCTCTCTCCTCCTCTCCCCCTGCGCCGCTCTGTCTTTGTCTCTTGTAGCTAGCCTGCCTTTCCTGATCATTGAGACTAGCACCATAAGTACGTACCGGCGTGGCTTTTACTGTTCAGACGAGTCCATCCGGTACCCCCAAAAAAAGGGAGACACCATAAGCGATGCCGTGCTCTGTGCAGTTGGCATTCTAATTGCCATCTTCTCTGTAAGTCCAACATTCACTGTTTTAAAATGACACAACGCTTCAGGGCTGTGCAATATACTAGTACTTTTCACATTTGAAACAATAAAGAACAGTTAATTTAAAAGATTTAACTTAGAGGGACAAAGATCAGTCTCAACCAGGACTACGTTTACGGAGATTGCAGAAACTTAACCGGGCGCTAAGAAAAGTTTACAGCAAAAGATGATCATAGTCTTCAGGTCTGTATGTACCGTTAATGTGTTTTACTATTCTTAGACTGAACTAAAACAGGTTCAAACCACTTTGGTGACCGTTCGGACAGTTGGGAGAACTCAATAGCATCAGTTCTTAACACCTTTCCAACATTACAAGTGTAACTGATCATAATAACATGTTATATTGTGCAGCTCTTCCACACATCACACACACGGCCCTGTAACCCACACGTTTGAGTCTGATCATGCAGCTTTGTCTCTCCATCTTCTCCATGTCATTCCTAGTCTTTCTTTTGTTGTTTGTATCATTTGAACCTGGGTTTATGACTTCTTTAAGAGCCAGTGGCAGTAAAATGGGGCCCCCTGAAGCGACGTTAGGAAGTGTGTGTGGCGACACTGAGACCAAAGTCATTTTTATGGGCTGCTGGTTTGCCTCCATACGATGCCCCTGTGTGTCCATAATGTGTAGCTGCTAGCTCAGGGCTAAAGGGCTGACTTATAGACTATATTCTCATTATTTCTGAGCAGTAATGGTTTTAGTGGAGTGCCAAAGGATTAGGGGGGTCCTCCTGTCTAGTGGAAACATGTACTAATGACATCCATTAGAGCTGGGAGCATAGGAGAAATATTTACAGGCAGGCGACCCAACGTGGCGCTAAGACATAGATTACGCCTGGTTCAAACCATGTGGTACAGTAGTGTTAATGTCATGTCATTATTTCCATTACTAATAGATTCAATAAAAGGCTGCAAAATGTATAGGTACTGCCACCTTTTCAACAGGTACAGTTTTCAATTGAACATGACGTGCCAATACAGTATAATATCCTCACTTACACCTGAACTAAGGCAAGAAAGTTGTACAATTCAGGCGTATTTTAAATTGTGTATTGGTTGTTTTTACAGCCAAAGCAAAACTTTGCTCCACTCCTAAATCAGGAAAAATGAGAGGTTCAGAAAGGTTCCAAAAATGTCAATCATAACGTGTCAATAGCAACTCAATGATTGAAGCGTGCTGGACCATGTTCATGTTAGCTCCAGACACTATGTACAGTAGGCTGTCCCCCCGCATGTGTTCTGTGGGGCCCCTGGTGTTCTCGTGTGGCAGCGCTGGCGTGTCTGACACAGCTGCGCTCCATTAACAGCGTCTCCTGTCTTTAGCGCACTCGCACACGTCCACGTACCCACGCGTCAGGTCGGCCTGCAGTATGTTTATGTCCACACGGAGGGAAAGATCCAGACAGACAACTTTCCACTGCTACATACGTTGTCATATAGTAATTGTAACATCTACGGTAGTCATTCTTTCCCCTTAGGTGCGCTAAAGATGAATGGTTAGGGCGAAGCAGAAGAGACATCTGAGTTTAAAATGTTGACAAGGTAAATAAACATATCCAGGCAGCATCATTCCCTTGTGGGTTTAATCTCTAACCCAGATCGAAACAATAATACAAAAACACACACACCTATGTCACGGTGTTTGCTTCCTTTGGCGTTGAGCCCAAAATCTGACCACCTCAAAGACCTGACCGACAGGAGAACCACACAATGAGGGCCAATACTCAAATCAGCCTTAATTAAATGCTAAATGTCACATGATTCTTTCTTTTTTTTCGCAAGTAGTACACAATTTAACCCTCGAAGACAGAGGGATTTTATAAACGTGAAAACATTATTCAGCTTAAGATTGGACAAAGAATCACTCATATAACATGACATATAATCAACTGAATAACTAGTGTCTATTCATTTGGAGTTGATTTGTTTAGGGCTGAAATAAGTTTAATTGATTAATCACAAATCAATTATTGGCATCAACCAATCAAATAAACTTGTCTACACGCAGACTCCACACACATGCTCAGTAAAAAGGTTTTATGACTCAGACAAAGTGAGAATAACTCCAAATAAGACACAGGGAATGTACCTTTTAGTGTTTTATACTGTTTGATACTTTACTTAATCACTAAATTGATCTTTTACCAAATATATTGTTAGTTGCAGAGCTAGTTTTTGTCATTATATTATTATTTAAAGTGTCAGTTACAAAATAACCTGTTCCTTATTGCGCGTGTCAATATTGAAAAGTCCAAATGGAAGAAGTGAAAACAATGCAAAAAAAAGTGAGCTGAATGATATCTCAAATCCCAATCCTGCGGTCCGGCCCGGCTCGTGGGCCCGTGGACCCGTGGGCCGTGTCGGGTCCGAGCAGAGACTGGGCCCTTGTCTGGACGGAGGAAGGAAGTGGAGCTGTGGTTAGAGCAGCACCCCATCAGTCTGATAGATATAGAGCTGCTACAGTTATGATTGACATGTCCGTACCTCCAGGGCTACTGTGGTGTACGCGAGGGGGCCCACATTACTTCAAACCACCTGGCCTCCAATACTGCACAAGCCCAAGTTAGGCCCCACGACCCCGGATCATACCCACCACTGAGAGCCACGTCGCTTTCAAGTCAGATTGTGTGTTTTGTTTTGCCTGCCCGTCATATCCATCAATCCGCCATCACCACTTCACCCATTCAGACGGCCTGAGGGAAAGGCAGGCCACGCTCCATGTTGTGTCTTGGGTTTGTCTGCGTTTGAGTGTGTCAGACTTTTATCTTTCACTTTGTGTGTTACGTCTACTTCGAGAGCTCGCTGCATGATACACACTCAAACCTTGCATGGGTATTAGCTCACGTTTACAAGAGCAACTTTGCATTACTGCTTTTACTTTACGTGAGTCAGTCATAACATTATGACCACAGACAGGTGCAATCTCTTCACCGTGAGTCCTGTTGTTAAGCCGATTTAGTTGTGTAGAAGTGTTGTGAGTCTAAAAGCTCTGACTAGACCATGTGACCGTAGCCTTGTAGTATTTGAAAAGGTAATTTGCTTCACAAAGTACAATGCTACAGTATTTTAGATCCCATTATAGTATTTATTATATAGCCATAATACTTTTAAACAGCAATCTTAATCATTATCGTGATATTATAATTATTCGCAAATATTTGGCCAATATTTGATAATTGTGACACAAAATTTCAATATCAGCTCATGCCTATTTATTTATTTTATTTTTTTACAATTAACTGTCCGTAGTGGTCAGTATCTGTAAAACCTGGTGATGAGCTCATAAACGGTACATACGTTGCAGCACATGGCTTGTTGCATTAGGTCTAATACAAATACTGATGGTCAGAATGTTATGCCTGATTGTTGTACCATTTGTTTATATTTCATTTTCTTCTCTAATTTTTGTATTTATTTTTTATAGATTTTGATTGGAGAATGTTTCAGGATTCACCAACTTCATGAAGGAACCAAGTCTTTTGTGGGTAATCCGTATGTGGCAGCCCTTTACAAACAGGTTACTATTCATCTTATTAACATGGAAACAACAAACGCCATGAATATCTATCTAATGATAACTCCACATTGTCTTACAGATGGGCGTGTTCATATTTGGTTGCGCCGTCAGCCAGTCCTTCACAGACATTGCTAAAGTGTCCGTCGGCCGAATGCGACCTCACTTTTTAGACGTGTGTAAACCGGACTTCTCCACCATCAACTGCTCTTTGGGATACATCACTCAGTACACGTGCACCGGGAAGGAGAGCGAGGTGCAGGAGGCCAGGTCAGCACCGCAGCAACTTTATGCAATTCATTTACCTTTCCCCATCACGACTAACAGAGAACTGGGTTGTGTTTTGCTTTAGGAAGTCATTCTTCTCAGGACACGCATCATTCTCCATGTACACCATGCTCTACCTGGCCGTAAGTACCAGCAAACCTTCTGATCGCGTTTGGAAACACATTAAGCTTGGACGGAGAACTGCGCTTCCACTCATTTTACCACAAACTTGACTTAATAACTCTCAAAGGTCCATACAAAGTCACTTTATGTTAGTCTCTTGGGCTGTCGTCAAATTAAGGACTTCGTGGTTGACGGAACACATTAAGGAATTGACTGAAAGAGGGCGTGAAGCTCTTTGAATGTTTTGTATGTGTCGACACAGAGAAGCAGCATTTTCACCAGGGAAAAGGCTGATTAAACTGTCCAGTCAGTCACAAAACTCCAGACAACTCACTCCGTAGCGTCTCCATCCTGCTGTGGTTCATGTAACTCTCTATAAAAACTATAAGTCGGCGTACAAAAATGTGGCCGACTAAGACACCGACAACCAATGAATTCACTCAACTACAAAAAGACTAGAGGTCTAAATGTCTCTACTGATGATTCAAGCCCATAAATCCCCTCTACATTTGTTTTATATAGAAATACAGTAAAACAGATGTCTTTAGTGAGGGTGAGCGTGACCACCGCTGATGTTTTCCTCAACTTTGATTAAACGAAAGCACTTCAACAAAGAAGCACACATTTGACTGATGGAGGATAGTCTTTATCAGGGGACTGTCCAACAATACACATATCTGAATCACTTCCTCTGTCAGCAAGAGTGTTTACAAGAGGCTTATTCTTCAGTTATCTCCCTGGACGGAGCGGGCGCGTCCCATCTCTGTTCACGTGCCTCCTCAAAACCCCCCGAACCCCTCGATTCCTCAACAGTAAATCACATCCGGCGAGGGAAGACGACCTGCCCTTCACCGTTGTTGCTTGTTCTTCTCAGCGGGCAGGGATTACAGCTGAGAAAGTGAGGAGTGGACACTTTGAGGAGGCAGTGAGGACAAATGAAGAGACATAAGGGATGGACGCGCTCCGCCTGCTTTCGCTCCGAGCAGCTGCGTGTGCACTTCCTGTCCTCCCTCGCTCCTTCCCACCTGTTGTGGCCGTCTGCTGGGGCTTGACCCTCCACACACTGCGTTCATTCATCTCAACCGAGTTATCAGCAGCGTTCAATGTGTTCATTTAAAGCCTTTATGTCAGAACTGGTATAAAGCCACATGGTAATATCCAAAAAGAGTTTGCTGTTATTAAGATAAGATAAGATAAGCCTTTATTGTCCACACATGGGGAAATGTTGGTGATACAACGCAGTAGAAACAGAGGAAAAGGACAGAGAACTTATAGGAAGTTAAAAAACACTCTTAATAGAAGAACTCATATAAACAAAACAAAAAACTCTTATTAACAAAACTCTTCTCATATCTTAATAGGGAATGGAGGGGGAAAAAATAAAAAAGATAAAGATTAAAATAATAATATAATAAAGTAAAGTAAAGTAAAAATAGCTAGCATAAGACTAAATAATACTAATGGTAAGTAAGTATTATTGTGGTGGTATTGAGGATTGAGCCTTTTCCTTTGCATTGAATCTAAGTTTTAATTTTGTTTAATATGACGAGAACACTACTCCAATATTAAGACTATTTTATTTTACACATACAACAATCTGAACAATGCATGAGAAAGGTGCTTAAATGTGCACAAAATGTAAAATTACCCACAAAAAAGCAGAAATATCACTATCATTTTAATTATAGACACAATATAGATTTCCCAAACAATAATAGAGATATTACCCATTTTCCGTTGTATATCTCCCACTTTCCAACCAAACTAAGTGTCAAGTCGGAGCAAGAATATTTTGTGGTATTAAACATTTTGCCTGAATGTGAGCGTGACTGGTTGTCATGGCTGCAACAAGCTAAAGCTCAATGTCCAGATTGTTTCCTGCTAAGACTCCACGTTACTGACCCTCACCTGTAACACACAAAAGCATATTCGATTGGATTTGACCATACTGCCATGTCGCAGCGGCGCAGTGGGTCATTCCCAGCCTCGCGCTGACCCCTGACCCAAGGCTCCGGTCAAGGCCACAGGGACAGATTCGGTGAATGAAACGAAGGGAAATTTCGCCCAGTGTGTGTCCAGACCGCAGAGTGACATAAGAGCCATGTGTTCCAGCGGCGGGTGGAGCCCAGGACTCCGGCCAGAGGACGCCGAGGGGAGAATGAATGTTATGTTTTGGAAATTCAAACCCCAAACACGACCCACGAGTGGTGGTTTCCCCAGTGGAACTAAAATCTGCGGCATCCCTTGTTTTGGCCGGTCCTCTTGCTTCACATCAAAAGTTCAAATTGTTGTTCTCATCCAGAGCGTGTTCCCATAACAACTGCCAGAATATGAAACCAAATAAACCTCATAAATCTGAAGCTTATAATGGTTTTCACCAGGCGTTTAACAAGCCATTCCTTTTCACGAGAAATGATTATTATAATGATTCCCGACGTTAAAAATGGTTTGCACGGATATTTCAAGAACCTTTTGACGTTTTGAATTTGATTTTGAATATTTGAATTGCATTGCCAAAATATGACACGTTACACTTTCCCTGAACTAGCCAATCATACTAAAATATCTTGCCCTGGAAAAATAACCCTGTACTTTCTTTCTACAAAATCAATCAGGTTTTAAATCACTTGTGCTTGTTTTATAAATGTAAAAGTTGCACAGAGGTGGAAATGCACTGTTATATGGGCAACATTTCCATCATTCTGAAGCTGACGTTTGAAAAAAGACTGTTACTGGCACGTTTGTCGTATCTCGTGACAGAAGCTGCTTTAATTGTTTCCTGTTACTCACTCTGTAGATGTTGGTTTGTGGTTTTGTCGCGTTTCAGTGGAGGTAGTGCAGCGATAACTCACGCTGTGGTTTCCTATCATATCAGCTATTTTCTGTTTAGACTTCACTGATGACTGTAGTTGCACAGACTCTTCCCCAGAAATGACCCGAGAGACGTGTTGATGCCGGGGAATTTTAATCAGAGCACGTTTCTGACATTTTGGTATTGTTTCTGCGAAAACCAAAGTCTTAAATAAAAGCAATTTAACCGCCAATTACTCATTGTGGTGTGAACAAAAGAACGATTCTTTTGAGCGTCAAGGAAAGATATGACCGGGTTACATGCCTGTCCAAACCACGAGACTCGATGTCGCATTGTTCTTGTTTTTATGGTTGTTTTCCTCATTCCTTAAACTATTTGGGAAACAGCAGAAAACTCAGAGGCCAAGCAAAGTGTCAAAGATCCTGAGCGTGTTGTTTAAACGACCTTGTGGAGGAAGCCGTTTGAAAAAAGGGAAGACGGTTGGGGCAGCGTCTTATCACAAGCTGAAGTTCTGCTGCTGAATCAGGACTAGCTGGTTATTTTGGCGAGTTCATGGAGATAAAGTGATTGTCATGGTAACTAAGGCAGAGTTCAAGTCAGTGCAGCACAACAGAAAAAACCCACAGTGAATAATGACAGAAACAGTCATATACTTGTATTTAGTTTTGCATTTATTAACTTAAGTTGCTGAGCTTGAGAAAGACATACTTTCAATTACATTCTATTTTAAAATAAATAAATAAAACTCATAATATTCATTTTCTGATCACGACAAACTGTTAATAATTGCGATTTACCACCAAATTCTTCCTCCAAAGTCTGAACTCTGATCCAAACCACATTTTCACAGAAGATTTTTCTCGATTAAAAAGACCAAAGCAATAGGGCATATTAAACATCTCTATGATCTGCTCAAATATCTGAGCTAAACTGCACTTACTAGACCACAAGCTCACAGGATGTAATGTAATAATAACCTTTGTACAGAAAGGTAAAGTATTCACATGTAAAGTCACAATGTACTCTCAAATCCTTATAATGATGATCAATTCTGACATAAATGAAATGCACATCTGACAGTAATATTAAATCAAATACTATTACAAATACTACTCTTGTTATTCAAATTTGAAGGTCATATTTTTCACCTTTACACCATGATTGGACAGTAAACTTGAACGGCGTTATTCTGAGCCGTACTTAACCCTGCACCTGAGGAAGCGTGACATCTAAACACGGAGAGCGAGGAGTGTCTGGAGGGGATGGGCGTGTGTCTTCCTCTCTTTCCGTCTGCTCCAGAACAATGATACAAGTGTCACGGGGGAAACGTTAATTCAGCGCCGCACATACCGCCAGTGTCTCCGAGGAGGAGCTGTGGTCGTCTGAAGGTATTGTTAGAACCAGAGAGAGGTCTGGAGGACGGGGCGGGGCAGACCTGGGCTAAAGCAGGGTTTATATAGGCCGTGTGTGTGTGTGTGTGTGTGTGTGTGTGTGTGTGTGAGTGTGTGTGTGTGTGTGTGAGTGTGTGTGTGTGTGTGTGAGTGTGTGTGTGTGTGTGTGTGTGTGTGTGTGACAGGAAGTAAGTGCTCAGATTGGGGCTTTACACGTCTGAAGAACCTGGTCTGACCTCGACTTCACTGATGTAAAGCTGGAAAAGATCATAAGAAACAAGTGTAGCTCGTAATGGGAGGGCATCTGATTTTAAGAGGAGACGTGACAGGCCAAAAAAAATCAATCAAACTCCATTTAATAAACTTTTATCTGTAGATTAGATGGAGACATTGTCCAAGAGGGTTTTCTTAAAAATGCACGTTTCTCCCTTAAAGTGGCACCAAACTAACGCTACAGTCTTGTACGTAACACGGTTTTAACGTGTTGTACAGAAGGATGTGTTGATATATCATTTTAAGCCTTATTGAAGTTTTAGCTCCAAAAGATGAATCGAAATTTATGAATGAATCAAAATTTCAGTAAGCTCCACTTTACACAAATATTAAAATAATCTGTACATGTGTTTCTATCTAATATGTCCACAAAATGCATCAAGAATCATTTAAATAGTTCAGATTTATGCGCCTCTAATGTTTTAATCCCCTATTATGCATCTGGAAATGTTACATTATAGTTATATACGTAAACTACAGAAGAAGTGTACAGTTTTTTTTTTATTCACCTGCTGCCAGATGAAAGAGGGAAACACTGACTGACAAAATAGACAAGAAACAAGGAATAAATAGGAGAGCTGCTACGCTAAATAATAATACGATTTTATATTGAATAACAACCGCGTTCGTACATCTACAAAGCACCATGACAGTAACTAGAGCGCCAACATCTTCAAACCTGTCTCCGAGCATCAGATTCTGGCCCGGTCCCGTCTCGTTGTGGGCTCGGTTCCCTCTGCTCTCAGTAATGATGTGGCGTCGGTCGCTGCGGCGCTGCCTACGACACATCGACGACACGCGAGCGGCGGCTGGAAGCGGTCGAGAGTGTCCAGCGCTCCCGTCCCATCACGACCCAGGACGTGAGCCGCGGGGTGCATCCGCTTCTCTTTGATACATATATACATTTTTTTTGTGCAAATTCAAAGGGTTGAAAAGAGCACGGCAAGAGTCTGCGAGTTAGTGTTGGAGCGGCCTTCTCTGTGGTCGTCCTGTTTTTACAGCTGGGGAGGTGAAGCCAGTCGTGTCTGGGACTTGGCGCGTGTGTGCGTAGGTGTGCGTAGGTGTGTGTGTGTCTATGTGTGTGTGTGTGTGTGTGTGTGTGTGTGGAGAGAGAGACAGTTCCCATGTTCTGCCATTTGAATTCAAAATGATACTCACACACACACGGCGCAGGTGCAAGGTTAAGAAGTCAAAAATACAAACCGTGCTGAAACTAATTTACTTTGAAGAAAACGTCCAGCGTGCGTGTGCGTGTGTGTGTGTGCGTGTGCGTGTGCGTGTGTGCGTGTGCTTTTGATCCAGACATCAATAACAACTTGCGGATTACATATTACGCTTCAAACTCTTCCTGGAGGTGTTTTCCCACGTGTGCGCCAGCTCTGACCCGGGTCTTTGGTGTCTGTGTGCAGTTATACCTCCAGTCCCGGTTCACGTGGCGAGGCGCTCGTCTACTCCGCCCCCTGCTCCAGTTCACGCTGCTGATGATGGCCTTCTACACAGGACTGTCCCGAGTGTCCGACCACAAGCACCACCCCACTGATGTCCTGGCAGGCTTTGTGCAGGGAGCCCTGGTGGCCTACTGCATAGTAAGTACAGCCTGACACACTTCATATGCGCTTTTACACTTTGCATGGACTTGTCAGGTATACAGAATATTCTAACCTTTTTATTTTACATGTAGTTAGTCACTTTGCTTGCACAGTTCTTTTCCAATTAATCCAAGTTCACTTTAATTATTCAGCACATTTTATAAACATTAACCGTTTCCAAAAGAGCTGCAGCAACATAAAACATCACACAAACAACAACAGAATGTATAATTAGTGTCCATTGTGATCTCAAAACATGAAACCATAAAATAGCAACGAATAAGTAAAAATAAATGTAAATACACAGTTCATGTTGTGTTAAAAGCCACAGAATAAAAGGGTCCAGTGACATTACCAGTGACATGAATGTTGCTCTTTGGGGACAGGAGCAGACTCTTGTGTATTGCACGACTTTGCTTTGGGTTTCTATTTCCCACAAACATAATTTCCTCCCATGCTTTGTACCATTGTACTAGAAATACTAGAAATGTGTCCCTTTGTACAAGAAATTCATGTGTAGCAAGACCGGGGACATTTTGCTGGTCGACACGTTCTTGGTCACCACAATGGATTTGGCATTTAACCATTTGGTTTCACTTCTCAACACAAATAGGGCCAACTTGCCACAGATATACGTCACTGTGTTCTGTATGCAAAAACATGGCCTCTGACCCATTTATGTGCACACCACATGTAATAAAAAATATGGACTGAAAGTGTAACCCAAACGTGTTTTGAGTAACCACTGGAGATCTTCCATGTAACTTTTTCACATTTACTGCAGGCATTAAAGTGAGGAGAATCCTATTCCCTGTAATGAGGAACACATTGCTTGGAGCCAGCGCCACAGTCTTTTGGATTTGGTTGGTTTTTGTGTGTGTAAATCCGTACTCCACTTAGGACTACTTTGGTGACATATCGTAAGAGCTGTTGCCAGATGATTTTTGTAAGCCTCATCGTTACAGTGGGCTCCGTGGAGCCAAGGAAAATTAAATTTGGTCTAGAGGAAAAACGCAGAGGGAGGAGGAGGGGACAGAGTATGTGCTATAGGCTTTGAAACCAGGAATGAGGTTGTGAGTTTTTGATTTGGTGGCTCTGTTTCTATCTGCGCAGCAGACGAAGAGAGTACGAGCGCTCATAAGTGACCTGAGCCGTCCAAAACAAGAACCAGTGGATCAGATTCATAAAAATATTTAGGGCCGTAGTAGTGGCGCCTGCACAGACCTTGGCGCTGCTGCATGCATGCACGCAATGTTGAATGTGTAGATGCAGAGACTCTGAGCTCAAACAAGGAAGTCACAGAAGACTATAAAGTTTGTCTGGACAATGTCAAACAGACTTTCAATTCTAATGTGGCTTCTCAAAGAGCACTTTAGTGCACACCACTTCACCCTGTACCATGCTCAGTTTTACCTTCAGGCTGACATAACATAGTACAATGCAAATATTCTGCTGTTTGTCGGACAGAGGGAATTTATGTTTGAAGAATTTGAATTAATAACAAATTCAAAAACATATTATTTGACAGTTTTGTGTGGATTATGGTCATCAGAAATATCAAAAATCATATACTAATGGACACTAAAACCAGTATTTAAACTAGATACTGCTTGATTCTGGAAGAAAATCCCATACGACCAAATTTGACATTTCTCGAACAGTTTGAGAATGAACTTGAGCTTTGTCAGAACTATGACATAATAACAAAAGGAAAGTCATATTATTTTCTTTAGCATCACAATCGGAGTTAGAAATGTTTGCATTACGACAACAACAGTGTGGATTGAGGACACTGCACAGAGCGAGTACAATCAAGTCCTCATCTTTCCCTGATACAATCGCTCTCAACCACATCGTCATATTTCTGTCTATTATTGCCCTGGTCTATACGGCCCCTTCAGCCGAGAGCAGCTCCTGTTAGACATGACATTTGACAGTTAACGTATGTTTTCAAGTATACGCTCCAGCCTTTGGTGCACATCTGGGACGAGGGAGGGAGGGAAATGACAGGAGAGAGGAGCCTTGTCTGCAGCTTGGCCCCGGACGATCATGGGTCCGATCCAAGTCAACTATCCCACATAGGCCCCCCGCTCAGAGAGACAACTTAATACACATAGAGACACAGTATTCGCAGTCACGCACTTTCACACCACACACACGCAAATACGAGCTCCGAACTGGTACAGATCAAGGCGCAATGGCACGTTTTTACAATCCCTGACGCCCCTTTACTGATTTGGTAGGAACACACATCTGCGAGCACTTTAGCTTTAGCTCAATAAGCAGCGCAGCAAAAAAGAGCTGACAGCAGAAGAGGGAGGTGAAGAGAGGGAGACTTTTCAAGCTTTTGATGCACAAAAGAGCAGCTATCCAAAACGTATATCCAAATGTACAGGTTTGTTTATTAATCCCTTTAGCCTTGTAATGTTTAACGGTAGTAATGATGAACTTATCTAATATAATCAAGTCTATTCATCTTGTTTTAGGACCTTTTTGACCCCGACATATCTGAAAATTAAGGGAAAAGCATTGAGATACATGTTGAAGTATTTGGATCTGGAAAAAAAAAACATATTTCTTGACATCAAAGACAAATAAATCTAGCGTTTCGAAATGAAATACCTAAAACACTCATTTAATTTGATCATCTATATTATCTGTGCAAGAGAAACTGAATACTTATAAACATTAGAAAATCGTGCACGCAAGAAGCGACTCTCAACGAGGAAAAATGGAATTAAAACACATGGGAAACATTCGCCAGATTGTTTTCATTTTTCTGTAACAATTATTCTTGCAACAATTGTCTCGTGAAAAGGGCTTTCTCTAAAATACATTCAACAATTAAGAGAGGGCAATTGTTATTTAAAGTTTCCCTCGGCTGTTGTTAAGTTTAATGAACCCTGTTGAGTTATACATTCGGCTTATGGGGTTTTTAATATCTCTTCGTAGCTTTAGAACGTCAAACATAGTCATAACGTACTGCACGATGAATATTATTGTCTGCTTCAAGTCCAGACTCCAAAGAATGAGCAGAAACCACCACAGGAAGTGCCGCCTGTCTGTCCTACACCTGATTAGTCCTATCAGACGCGTTGACCTACTTGTCGTCCTCATATGTGGTAACGAAGGTCAAATGGACTCAGGGCAGCAGGAAGCAGCTGTTTTAGGGAGAAAGCTCAGACAGAGTTTGTTTGTGAAACGATCTTTGTTACTGCAGACAGAGTTGAATCAGGCATTAAGAAGTGGGAGGAGGTGCTGTTTGTATTTGTGTCAAGGACAGGATGCACATGTCTAACAGTGATGCTTTGTCTAAACCTGCAGTAAACACACTTGACCGCGCTCTCGTCACATGTTTAGCTTTTAACCAGTAACAATGACACGGGTGGATACATTTGTTCTGCATTGCAACACAGATTGGAATAATTAATGACTTCAAATTGTCTTGCGCGATAAAAAAGTCTTATTGTGAAAAACACAGGCCTCTAATGTATATATTTAGGACTTAACGTTAATGTCCTACTACCATCGATCAATGGCCTGAACACTTTATGTAGAAGAGCGTATTTATATTGTATCTTGTATATCATTATCATCATATTAGGGGCGCAAATGTGAGTCTTACAATTACTGTTAAAGACCATGATTTAATTATTATTCACAATTACAGAGAACATGAGCAAACAATAGTGAAATCTTTCATTTTCTTTCAGTCCCATTGTCTAACATTCAAGCTTTATGAACTTGAACTTTCTGACAGTCAAAATAATCTTGATTTGACAGAAACAGCCAGATAAAAAAGTACTTTACATTTAGATGTGTTTTTTGGACTATTAGATTGACATTTTGCGTCTAAAATGGTTTTGTTTCATTGTTTCTCCTCATTTTTTGGGGATTATATTGCAACTTGAAAAATGATCGATTACCCTATAATCTTGACATCAATATTTGTTAAAAAAAACTAGCGTATAAACACTTAGATCTCTTCTTAAGCAGTCACACGAGAGGCTGAGCGGTGGTTTTCAGATATTCATGCTTCCTGCGAGTTTCCTCTGTGACTAAGCGCGTTTATGTGTCACCGCTGATGTTTAATAAGCCTTATGGAAACATTATTTGACACACGTTATGGGCTATAAACGTGTCACAATAGAGCTCTATGTAAGATGAAGCAGTACGCTGGTGATTAGCATTACAGAAGGACAGGGTCAAAGGTCAAGGTTAAAAGATGTAAAAAGAAAAAAGAAAAAATAGGCTTAGAAATAGTGTGTCATGACCTCACATGACTTACTGTATCGCTTCAATTATACATCACATAAGAACAAAGAGGCCGTTTTAAACCGCGAAAGGCCGTCGACCTGTGATGACATCACGGGGCAAATGTCATGTGGGAGGAGTCAGATTGTGGTCTGTAAATGTCAGGCTCCCACAGTGAAACGTGTTGTGTGATCTTTATGAATGGAACTTGTTGTAAACTATCTTTAGCATCGCAGTCGTGTGTTTGAATATAGTTCAGAAGGGAGTTTGAATGAACGATAGAAATAATATTTGCAGTTGAATCTGGTGTTTTTTCACGCATTTGTAGTTTTGTGTTGAAACAGGCTTTTGTGACATCATGTTTTATGCGTCGTGATCACAGTTGACCTCTGTGCATGAAAAGGCTGGAGCAGTGAACTATACCCTCCATAGTCCTACTTCCTGTCCACTCCTGCCCGTTTCCTGTTTGATTTATGATGTCACACTAGGCCCAGGAAGACATTTGTATTTACACTTTTCCATCATGTTCATAATGTGCTCTGCCCCAGGACTCACGTCACGCTCTGGGTTGATAACAAAGGGAAAACCACAGCCACAGTTTGGGGAATAATGGTTTGGGTTCAGTTGAGAGGAAGTCACTGTTGATTTAAAGTGAGCTACACGTCTTAGTCAGCGATGCAAATGTGAGATTAGAATATTGTACAAATTGTGTCATGGGGTTTTTTCCTTTCTCTGGCAGAATGAGGTAACACAGGAAATTACACCTGGCAAGTTTGTATCAGCGCAGCAAGATTATTTGGTTCATAAAAGTTCAAAAAATGGTTGCGTATCAGCCATGTAATTAACTGTCTTTTATTCATGTCAGGTTCCCACTTCAGGCCGAAAGTAGCTGGAACTGGCACCACAATTTGCTTTTGTTGTTTGATGAGATTATTTGTAAGTCTTTGGTCATTTAGGCGACTCAGTGTCCAGTGGTGTTTTAGTCCACCAACATTTGTATTTGTCGACTAAGGATTGATATGGAACTCGAAAACAGAAAGGAGGAGGCATCATGAGTTTAATCTGCCTTTTTCATACGTTTAAATAGTTGTTTTTGCAAGAACTCCTGCACAGTTATAGTCTTGTGATTGCAGATGGTCTGATCAGAGATACTCAACTAATTGATCAGCGACTAGAGCCTTAATTATATGATTGGATGTTTATTTATGACTTATGTCTATCTATCTGGCCAATCCTAATCCTCCAGCTATAGACTCCTAAGATTCTTGCTCTCTCTGCTCTTTACATGTCACTATTGTATTGGAAAAGGCAAATTATGTATTTTCTTGGGTGTGGGCGATATTATCAAACATTTATATTTCAATACTTTTTCCCGATGATCCTCAGAAGGATTTTCAGATGTTAATTCAACAGAAATGTGTTAAAACATGTCGTTTATGGTTTAAACAGGTTTATGGTGAATTGACTGTAAAACTTATTTGAAAGATTATAGCTTTTCTTTTTTTTAACATTTGTATTAAAAACATTTACCGTATTATATTATTTTATATGTTGCCCGCCTTTATAAGCTACAAAAAGCCGCGTACTAACACTAGTTTTGTCCTAAACCATGACGTGTACCTGACCATGCCTGTACCTTCCTCTCCTCATCTTCTTCTCTTCCTGTGTCTTCCAGGTCTTCTTTGTCTCCGACCTCTTCAAGCCGCGGGTCAAGCCGGCCACGCCCCCTCCGTCGCCCATCAAGAAAGAACTGCTGCCGTCGTCCGACATCATCGACAGGAACAACCACCTCAACATGGTCTGAGCCGCCGCCCTCCTCACATCGGACAGTAGAATGTAGCGACGAGAGACCATAGCTGCTTCTCAATGGGCCGCGGCGTCACGTTTGAGATTTGCACAGCAGAGTCCACTCTCACTATCGAGACTCCTTATATAACCATTATGTTAACTACTAATCTACGTTTGAGCCCTTTGTTTTTTGAGCACAAAATATCGAAGAAGATGATTGAATTGTTGACCTGACAGGCAGAGGTGCGGGCGGAAGTCTTGACCACACGAAGGCGAATCACTTGAAGAAAAGACAATAAATTATGAAGTGTCAAACCCGCAGCCCGAGGAGAGAAGGACGCCCACTCTCTTTGTGAACTCTGTGGCCTTCAAACACCATAGGACAACAACTTCCTTAACCCATGGAAGGATATTACTGCAATATTAAGCAGCATAGAAATATTAACAGTATAGAAATTGTAACTTATAGCACTGTTTTTGTTTTTGTCAGTTCATTGTCTATCACCACTTGCCGCCTGAGGTCTCGCCGCAGCAGAACTTGTTGATGCCCGTGTGACGCCCAATCAATGCAAAACCTTCAAAAGACAAAACTCTAAAAGCATTTCTTTTGTTTTTGTAACTGCTAAAAAAAAAAAACGTATCATTTCAGTGTTTTAAAGTGAGCACTTCAAGCTGTTGTGGCGGACCATCAGTGCGGCCGAAACTCAGAATGTTGCATTTGTTGAACGTTAGTCAAAGGTGGGCAAATTCTGTGGAAGGACGCAGTCCGATTGTGAAGCTCTCATGTCCCGGCGCCTGTAGAGGAGGGGCGTGGCTGTGCCGTGTCACTCCTGGTGCGGGACCCCTGTGTTCCTATCCTCAAATGGGACAGAGACATGCGGTTTTCGGTGAAGTGCTTGGATCTGTCGCCATGGAAAGAGCCTAAGACGCTATTGAGCTTAAGCTGGCACATTTTTACTTTGGGGTGGGTTCTTTCCGCTGGCAGGGAGGGGCCCTCACTCACCCGCCCAATCACTCATTGGCAATGGACGTGTGTGTGTGTGAGTGAGTGTGTGAGTGTGTGTGTGTGTGCGTGTGTACGCGTGTGCGCGTGTGTGCGTGTGTGTGTGTGTGACTGTGTGTGTGTGTGTGACTGTGTGTGTGTGTGTGTGTGTGTGACTGTGTGTGTGTGTGTGTGTGACTGTGTGTGTGTGCGTGTGTGCGTGTGTGTGTGTGTGTGTGACTGTGTGTGTGTGTGTGTGTGACTGTGTGTGTGTGCGTGTGTGTGTGTGTGTGTGTGACTGTGTGTGTGTGTGTGTGTGTGTGCGTGTGTGTGGTGGTGTGCGTGTGTGTGGTTGTGTGTGTGTGTGTGTGTGTGACTGTGTGTCAAATCAAATCATCAAATCAAATCAAATCAAACCAAATCAAATCATCAAATCAAATCAATTTATTTTTGTAAGGCCCAAAATCACAACAACAGTTGCCCCTGAGGGCCACAGGGAGAAATGAATCAACAATGTCTGTGGTGGCGATGGAGTCAGACAATGTCTGTGGTGGCGAGGGACGATGTCCCAGGGTCCTCTGTCCTTAGACTCTCCTTGTGTGTGTGTGTGTGTGTGTGTGACTGTGTGTGTGTGCGTGTGTGTGTGTGCGTGTGTGTGTGTGCGTGTGTGTGGTTGTGTGCGTGTGTGTGGTTGTGTGTGTGTGTGTGCGTGTGTGCGTGTGTGTGCGTGTGTGTGTGTGTGTGACTGTGTGTGTGTGTGTGTGACTGTGTGTGTGTGCGTGTGCGTGTGTGTGTGTGACTGTGTGTGTGTGTGTGTGTGTGTGCGTGTGTGTGTGTGTGTGACTGTGTGCGTGTGCGTGTGTGTGGTTGTGTGTGTGTGTGTGTGTGTCATCGGTCTAAAAACTGTGGATCTTTTGTTTCTTCTCTTTTGGGACCTCCCGTATAATCACTAACATTTGTACAGTACCAGACACACAAGCCCCGTTTGTTTACATCAGATAAACTCCGACACGATCCGCCATGTTGCACATCTTCTCCTCGTATAGTCCGTCCTATCATTTCATCATCACTTTTTTTATAAATATATAAATAATGTATAGATCACTAAACATAACTCTGTAAGATATTGTTTTAACATGTTTTAGATATATCCACTATTACAGACCTGTGTTCTTTACAAAATGCTGCTTACGAAGCATCGATTGACAGATGTTTGTATCTAGAAAGATAAACTATTGTAGTTTGTATTGGTTTTTATTATGCATCAAAATAAAAACACACACAATTGTATTAAAATTCAATATTAGTATTTTTGTATTGTCTTGTTTTTGTACAAAAGAAATAGTAGTAATGCTGTTGTTCTGCTAAATGTACTTAGCTCTAATACATGTGCTTTTAAATAAAAAGCTCATTGTGACTCGACTCCTTGTCCTGTGCATTACTCTGACTAACAATGTTCACGTGTGTTAAGTGAGTCTAACCCAGTTGTAATCTTTTTTTAACTGACTAGATATAACATGTTTTATTCAGCACAATCTTGAGAAAATGATATAACATCATGAGAATAACAATTTAAGTTGGACGAATGAGTGATTTCATCGACTACTGGGACCAAAACTAATAGAGCACATTTATGTCCCGAAATCCCCACATTCTGTGATTAGTGCTGCATGTTCAGCTTTCACATCACCATGACTGCGCACTATATGTATCGTGTATGAATTTTGGGTGTAACTGTTGCTGGAAAAAATGTGTGATTTCACACACCAGAGCCGCCATCTTTTCTCCACAAGCCCCATTTGACCTCAGAGTCTGGCGTAAAAGAAGCAGTGTCTGACCAGCACTTAAGTAAAGTAAAACCAGATCACAATGGTAAACGTCCCTCTGTATCTGTACGCCTCAGTGCAAAGCCGTTACAGTGCTGCTGATAGCATCGTTTGAGTGTCTTCTGTCAAGTGTAGTGGGTTTTATGGTCAGTGACAGAGCAGCTGATCTGAGCCTGTTGTAAGAGGCTTGAAAACAGCTGCAGACCTGGGCCTGTCCATGCGAGGAAGTGATGGAGAGCTGCCATCGAGCGCACACTGCCGGCCTGTGTCGTGTTGTGGCCCGTGTTGTGGTCTGTGTTGTGGCCCGTGTCGTGTTGTGGCCCGTGTTGTGTTGTGGCCCGTGTTGTGTTGTGGTCTGTGTTATGGCCCGTGTTGTGGCCCGTGTCGTGGTTGTGTTGTGGCCCGTGTTGTGGTCTGTGTCGTGGCCCGTGTCGTGGTTGTGTTGTGGCCCGTGTTGTGGTCTGTGTTGTGGCCCGTGTCGTGGCCCGTGTTGTGTTGTGGCCCGTGTTGTGTTGTGGTCTGTGTTGTGGCCCGTGTTGTGGCCCGTGTTGTGGTTGTGTTGTGGCCCGTGTTGTGGTCTGTGTTGTGGCCCGTGTCGTGGTTGTGTTGTGGCCCGTGTCGTGGTTGTGTTGTGGCCCGTGTTGTGGTCTGTGTTGTGGCCCATGTCGTGGTTGTGTTGTGGCCCGTGTTGTGGTCTGTGTTGTGGCCCGTGTCGTGTTGTGGCCCGTGTTGCGGCCTGTGTCGTGGTTGTGTTGTGGTCTGTGTTGTGGTCTGTGTTGTGGCCCGTGTTGTGGCCCGTGTTGTGGTCTGTGTTGTGGCCCATGTTGTGGCCCGTGTTGTGGCCCGTGTTGTGGCCCGTGTTGTGGTTGTGTTGTGGCCTGTGTTGTGGTTGTGTTGTGGCCTGTGTTACGGTTATGTTGTGGTTGTGTTGTGGCCTGTGTTGTGGCCTGTGTTACGGTTATGTTGTGGTTGTGTTGTGGCCCATGTTGTGGCCTGTGTTGTGGCCTGTGTTGTGGTTGTGTTGTGGTTGTGTTGTGGCCTGTGTTGTGGTTGTGTTGTGGTTGTGTTGTGGCCTGTGTTGTGGCCTGTGTTACGGTTATGTTGTGGTTGTGGTTGTGGCCCGTGTCGTGGCCCGTGTCGTGGCCCATGTTGTGTTGTGGCCCGTGTTGTGCCTGTGTTGTGGCCCGTGTCGTGGCCCGTGTTGTGGCCCATGTTGTGTTGTGGCCCGTGTTGTGCCTGTGTTGTGGCCCGTGTCGTGGCCGTTGTTGTTTTGTGGTTGTGTTGTGCCTGTGTTGTGGCCCGTGTCGTGGTTGTTTTGTGGCCCGTGTTGTGGTCTGTGTGGTGGCCCATGTAGTGTTGTGGCCCGTGTCGTGGTTGTGTTGTGGCCCGTGTTGTGGTCTGTGTTGTGGCCCGTGTCGTGGTTGTGTTGTGGCCCGTGTTGTGGTCTGTGTTGTGGCCCGTGTCGTGTTGTGGCCCGTGTCGTGTTGTGGCCCGTGTCGTGGTTGTGTTGTGGCCCGTGTTGTGGTCTGTGTTGTGGCCCGTGTTGTGGTCTGTGTTGTGGCCCGTGTCGTGTTGTGGCCCGTGTTGTGTTGTGGCCCGTGTTGTGGTCTGTGTTGTGGCCCGTGTTGTGGCCCGTGTTGTGGTTGTGTTGTGGCCC
This sequence comes from Eucyclogobius newberryi, assembly GCF_026437365.1. Lineage (NCBI taxonomy): Eukaryota > Metazoa > Chordata > Actinopteri > Gobiiformes > Gobiidae > Eucyclogobius > Eucyclogobius newberryi. The sequence goes on from NW_027316532.1 coordinate 36,619,855, forward strand.
GTGTTGTGGTCTGTGTTGTGGCCCGTGTCGTGGTTGTGTTGTGGCCCGTGTCGTGGTTGTGTTGTGGCCCGTGTTGTGGTCTGTGTTGTGGCCCGTGTCGTGGTTGTGTTGTGGCCCGTGTTGTGGTCTGTGTTGTGGCCCGTGTCGTGTTGTGGCCCGTGTTGTGGCCCGTGTCGTGGTTGTGTTGTGGCCCGTATTGTGGTCTGTGTTGTGGCCCGTATTGTGGTCTGTGTTGTGGCCCGTGTCGTGTTGTGGCCCGTGTTGTGTTGTGGCCCTTGTTGTGTTGTGGTCTGTGTTGTGGCCCGTGTCGTGTTGTGGCCCGTGTCGTGTTGTGGTCTGTGTTGTGGTCTGTGTTGTGGCCCGTGTTGTGGCCCGTGTTGTGGTCTGTGTTGTGGCCTGTGTTGTGGCCCGTGTTGTGGTTGTGTTGTGGCCTGTGTTGTGGTTGTGGCCTGTGTTGTGGCCTGTGTTACGGTTATGTTGTGGTTGTGTTGTGGCCCGTGTCGTGTTGTGGCCCGTGTTGTGGCCCGTGTCGTGGTTGTGTTGTGGCCCGTGTTGTGGTCTGTATTGTGGCCCGTATTGTGGTCTGTGTTGTGGCCCGTGTCGTGTTGTGGCCCGTGTTGTGTTGTGGCCCTTGTTGTGTTGTGGTCTGTGTTGTGGCCCGTGTTGTGGTCTGTGTTGTGGCCCGTATTGTGGTCTGTGTTGTGGCCCGTGTCGTGTTGTGGCCCGTGTTGTGTTGTGGCCCTTGTTGTGTTGTGGTCTGTGTTGTGGCCCGTGTCGTGTTGTGGCCCGTGTTGTGTTGTGGCCCTTGTTGTGTTGTGGTCTGTGTTGTGGCCCGTGTTGTGGCCCGTGTTGTGGTTGTGTTGTGGCCCGTGTTGTGGTCTGTGTTGTGGCCCGTGTCGTGGTTGTGTTGTGGCCCGTGTTGTGGTCTGTGTTGTGGCCCGTGTCGTGTTGTGGCCCGTGTTGCGGCCCGTGTCGTGGTTGTGTTGTGGCCCGTGTTGTGGTCTGTGTTGTGGCCCGTGTCGTGTTGTGGCCCGTGTCGTGTTGTGGTCTGTGTTGTGGTCTGTGTTGTGGCCCGTGTTGTGGCCCGTGTTGTGGTCTGTGTTGTGGCCCGTGTTGTGGCCCGTGTTGTGGTTGTGTTGTGGCCTGTGTTGTGGTTGTGTTGTGGCCTGTGTTGTGGCCCGTGTTGTGGTTGTGTTGTGGCCTGTGTTGTGGTTGTGGCCTGTGTTGTGGTTGTGTTGTGGCCTGTGTTGTGGCCTGTGTTACGGTTATGTTGTGGTTGTGTTGTGGCCCGTGTTGTGGTTGTGTTGTGGCCTGTGTTGTGGTTGTGTTGTGGTTGTGTTGTGGCCTGTGTTGTGGCCTGTGTTACGGTTATGTTGTGGTTGTGGTTGTGGCCCGTGTCGTGGCCCGTGTCGTGGCCCATGTTGTGTTGTGGCCCGTGTTGTGCCTGTGTTGTGGCCCGTGTCGTGGCCCGTGTTGTGGCCCGTGTCGTGTTGTGGCCCGTGTTGTGGCCCGTGTCGTGGTTGTTTTGTGGCCCGTGTTGTGGTCTGTGTGGTGGCCCATGGCCCGTGTTGTGTTGTGGTCTGTGTTGTGGCCCGTGTTGTGTTGTGGTCTGTGTTGTGGCCCGTGTTGTGGCCTGTGTCGTGTCATGGTTGTTTTGTGGCCCGTGTTGTGGTCTGTGTGGTGGCCCGTGTCGTGTTGTGGCCCGTGTTGTGTTGTGGCCCGTGTTGTGTTGTGGTCTGTGTTGTGGCCCGTGTCGTGTTGTGGTCTGTGTCGTGGCCCGTGTTGTGGCCCGTGTCGTGTTGTGGTCTGTGTCGTGGCCCGTGTCGTGGTTGTGTTGTGGTTGTGTTTGGAGCTGTGGAGCGGAGCTGGAGTTGGCGGAGGGCCGGATCAGGAAAGCCTCCACTGGTCCACACACATGACACAGTCACTGGAGCTGAAGCAGAGGGAGAGAGGTGAGTATGTCCTCATCACAGCAGCTACACTCTGTTTACAAGCTATGAGCCAGTTACCAAGGTACTAGTCTACAGTTACTTACTTCATTCTGTATTTGGCATGAAACAACGACGTGTGTGTAATGCAAAAACACCTCCACCCTTCACCCTATTTATTATTAAACATGTTTTAAAGTTAACATGCTGATTGTGTTGTATCCAGTGAGTGAAAAGAAGCCTCTTCAATAATTCAACAACAGCAAATTAAAATGTATAAGGGAAGTGGCCTTTTGGACAAAAATATTGGACAGAATCATGGCAAAGCAGCAGCATCCCACTGAATCCCACTGAATAACAACAAAGATGGATTCCTCTGAAACATACTTCCAGCCGCTGGGAAAACGGCCATCACAAAAAAATTATGACACAAACTGCAGCGACGACTAAGAACTGGACCGACATCATAACTGACATACGCCAAATGGAAAAAATCCCATCTGGACTCAATTTGAAAATTGACATATTTTGTAGAAACTGGACTAAATGGGACTTTTGTTGGACTGTTTGTTTTAATTGTTACATTATATATATGTTTTTATATATATATATATATATATATATATATACATAGATAGATAGATAGATAGATAGATATATCTATATATATATAGATATATATATAGATATATATCTATAGATATAGATATAGATATGCCTTCATTTAACAGCTGATTACTTTTAGCCCAGTTTTTACGACTGGAGTGTTAGTGATTCTTGTGAAATTGGATTTGAAATACTGAAAAGTTCACATATGTCAAACATGCTGCCCTGTCCGTCCATTTGGAAAAGTAGTTCAGTCTGAAACATTACAGTGGTCATATATTTAATGTTACTCAGTAGTCAGTGTGTGTACATGTGGTCACTGGGCTGTCAGCTGGCAAACCAGAAGTGAACAGGCTCCATGCAGTGCTCCGGCAGTAGATTCCCTGACAGGACGTCCCACTGGCATGTATGATATAAAAAGCATTGCCTCATAACAAGACACCCACTGTGTAGATCCTACGTAGCATATGCAGGGGTTTACCTGAGACCCGTGTGGCCCGGAGCTCAGAGGCTCTTTTCTCTACAGCACGGGTCAGAGCAAAGGATTCTGGGTAAATGGAAAGGGGTGATGGAGAGCCAGGAGCGAGAGAGCGAGAAAGAGAGAGGGAGAGGGGGGTCTGAACTTCCTTTGGGGAAGTGAGAACAGCTCACAGTAACATCAGTGTCCATGCAACGAGCTACAGTGGTAGACATAACATGACACGCCCTCAGGAACAGCAAGGGCTTACCTGGGCTGGAGCTGAGGGGCCCACAGAGTCAGGGGCCCCCTCGACTGAAGCTGAGGGGCCCACAGTGTCAGAAGAGCTGCCACAAAGAGGATGAGCGACTCTCTATCCAAAGCTATCCAGCAGAACCCCTGAAAAGTGACATCACCAAAATACAATGGATGGAAAGTAAAATGCACTGAAGTGAAGACATTTGTATCTATAATGATGAAATTAATATTCATGATCTTATTCCCACAAAATGAAACTAAATAGTACAAAGCTTTCATTTTAGTCCTGAATATTTATTGACCCAAAATTAAAAATCTACTGTGACTATTGTTTCGGTGTAATCCCTCATTCGTCCAGGCGTGTTCCGTAGTAGAAAAAGCTTCAGTTGTAGTCATCTGGACTCAGTTAGAAAAAATAGACGTTTCGACTCTCATCCAAGAGTCATTGTCAATAAAAGAATTTAGGTCGAGAACTCCGATATTTATACTGTTCTGTGGTAAGTCCAGCCCATTGGGCGGAGCCTTCCTGAAGTAGAAAGAGTTGTTTGTTTCAACAGAAACTCCCCCCTTGTATCTACCAGGCTTATTCAGAATTTTAATGGGCTGTTAGAATCCTCTTTGTCTTTGTGAGACCCTGGCTCAACCACCCTGAGTGCAGATGCAGATGCTCAGTGAAAGGATCCAGGAAAACAACTTCAGAATTGATAAATTGAAAGACAGAACAGGAACGTTACAGGAGAAATTAACCAGCATACTCCCTGAAGAAGCTTTCAAAAGAGTGCTGGATTTTACACAGACAGCACAAGAAGCACAGCACAAGAAGAGCAAGGAACGCCAAATCAAGAAGTTCAACATTCTTTTGAACAAAAAGAATGCAGGTGAGGTCGAGCTAGACGTTAGGACTGAGACTGACAAATTAGCGACCAGCAAAAACAATTGGATTAAGAACCTATCAGATCGTGTTCTGACACAGGCAGAAAAGGAGGTGCTCTCTAAAGGTCTCAACTTTTCTGTCACCTCTAAACACATCCCTACAGAGGACTACATCACAGCCACTGAAACGGCAATTAGGAACAACAAAATGACTGAATCGGAGGCTGCAGACCTGAGGTTACGTGTCACAGCGACTCTGAAGAGTGCCAAACCACCTCCTTCAAATATCACATCTGAAGAGAGAAAAGCACTTTCAGCACTGGAAAAAGATCATAGCATCAACATCCTCCCAGCAGACAAGGGACGTTGCACTGTGATTCTCAACGCAGCTGATTACGAAGCCAAAGTCCACACCCTCCTCGAGGACACGACCACATACGAGCGCTTGAAAAGAGATCCGACCAGTGGCTACAAGAAGAAAGTGATAGACTGTTTACAAAGGCTGGAAAAAGAGGAAGTGATAGACCGGCCTCTGTATTACAGACTGTATCCTGGTGAAGCCGTGCCTTGCATTTATGGCCTTCCAAAAATACACAAAAAGGAGGTTCCACTCAGACCCATAGTGTGCAGCACAGATTCCATCACTTACAACGTGGCCAAGCATTTAACAACTATATTGGCTCCGCTTGTGGGGAATTCGGTACATCATGTGGAAAACACGCACAACTTTGTGGATAAAGTGAAACATCTCCAACTGGACCCAGATGACCTCATGGTTTCATATGATGTTGTGTCCCTGTTCACCTGCATCCCGACCTCTGATGCAGTAGCAGCGGTGAGGATCAGACTGCAGGAAGACACCACCCTACAGGAAAGGACCAAACTGACACCTGAACACATATGTAAACTGTTGGACATCTGTCTGAACACCACTTACTTTCAATTCCGGGGACAATTTTACAGACAGATTCATGGCTGTGCCATGGGCTCGCCCGTCTCTCCCATAGTGGCCAACCTGTACATGGAGCACTTTGAGAAGAAGGCACTGTCCTCATTCTCAGGCATAGCCCCAAAACTGGGGCTATGCTACTTTTGTAACAATTAAGAAACAAGAGCTGGAAGCCTTCTCTGATCACATCAATGCTGTGGACCCACATATCAGGTTTACAAGAGAAGACGCTAAGGAGAATCGCTTGGCCTTTCTTGATTGTTCCATGATCAGAGGAGAGGACGGGAAACTCCAAATAGAAGTATATAGGAAACCTACACACACGGACCAGTATCTGCTCTTTGGTTCCAACCACCCACTACAGCACAAGCTGGGTGTGATCAGAACCTTACAACACAGAGCTCAAGGTGTGCCCACCAGCTCAGAGGGCAAGAAGAAAGAGAAAAAACATGTCCGAAATGCCCTCTCAGCCTGTGGTTACCCCGCTTGGGCTCTCAACAGAGTGAAGAGAACCAAGAAGCAGGACAAAAGGGAAACTGAACAGAGAAGGAAGGGTGTCTCTATCCCTTATGTGTCTGGCCTGTCGGAAAAACTGCAGAGAATTTTTAGACAACACGAAGTCCCTGTTTATTTTAAACCAGGAAACACTTTAAGACAAAAACTGGTTCACCCTAAGGACAAGTTGCCGACTCAAAAACAGAGCAATGTAGTTTATTCGATCCAATGCAGTGAAGAAAGCTGTAAAGAACGGTACATAGGTGAGACGAAACAGCCTCTACACAAGAGGCTTTATCAGCACAGAAGAAATACAAGTTCAGGACCACAGAGCGCCGTGCATCTCCATCTTGAAGCCTCTAATCACTCGTTTGAAGACGGTGAGGTGAAGGTTTTAAGCAGGAGAAAAGATGGTTTGAAAGAGGAGTTAAGGAAGCTATTTTTGTTAAAAAAGAAAGACCTTCTTTAAACAGAAATGGAGGGCTAAGATTCAATCTTCCTGTTATTTATAATGGGTTACTGAACCCCTGGAAAGGTAGAGGACCAGGACCAGGACATTCTGATGCTAATCAGGTACTCAGGGTGGTTGAGCCAGGGTCTCACAAAGACAAAGAGGATTCTAATAGTCCATTAAGATTCTGAATAGGCTCGGTAGATACAAGGGGGGAGTTTCTGTTGAAACAAACAACTCTTTCTACTTCAAGAAGGCTCCTCCCAATGGGCGGGTCTTACCACAGAACAGTATAAATATCGGAGTTCTCGACCTAAATTCTTTTATTGACAATGACTCTTGGATGAGAGTCGAAACATCTAATTTTTTTTTAACTGAGTCCAGATGACTACAACTGAAGCTTTTTCTACTATGACTATTGTTGTGATTAGAAAATATCTTACATTGGAGTCTGATGCCCATGACTTTTGGGTTGCTTCTGATAATCATCAAACGCCTGTCAATCATCAAACGCCTGTCATTTTAATCAAGCATTTTAAGCATAAGCAGGAAGTGGATTAACCAATTTTCTTCAGCTCAAATTGGATGAGTTTCAATTTCACTGGAACAAACACTGTAACAACCAATTCCACTAATGCATCTGTGCAGTACATTACTATAGATACATTTAATTATGTCAGTTCTACACTGTACATTTTAAACTACAGCCTCTTTGCAATCAAATCCCAAGTAACCAACTCTGAAGTGACAAGTGAGTGGACATAAAGCCACTTCATGACACACTGTCTGTGGAGGTCCTGGGCCACATGGAAAAACATGTGGCCCAGGACATGTTACGTGGGGCAACAGGTGATTATGTCATCTTCACTTAAAGGTCCCAAAACACTTCACTCCACACGTCCAGTGTTCCTCTAACATTCAGCACATTTCACTTTTAATATATTTAACAAATGTCTATGATGTAATGGCATTTTTCTTTTTCAACTCAAATGTTGTTTTCTTTTGTGCACGAACGAGTGCTTTGAGAAGCAAAGAGCTTGTCAAATAAACAAATAAATGCAATAAAACATAATGCCATAACATGATAGAAAGTTTAATTTTGTGTATGGCGCCGTAAATATCTTTCAACATCTGTAATAAGTAAGAAGCAAAAATATTTATGCATGATATAAGTGTGTTAATGTTAAAATGAAAATGAAATCTTTCTTCTTCTTTGGTGTTTTATGGCATTTGATATCCAAGTGTTACATTGCCTACTGTAGTTTGCAAAGTATGTGTTTTACTCGATACAGTAACCCTGCCCCCCCAAAAAAATCATAAACAAATCATGAAAAATACAATGGTAAATGTCTTTAAAATAGGTTCTAATATCACCAACATGTACAATATCTGACTGTTTTTTATTTGCCAAAACTACCTTGACTTTTTTATGATATTCAGAAGTTTCTCCAATAAAAATCACATTATGTTCCACATTTGTCTCTGTTCTGGAATTTGTTTTTTTAAATCAACTTTTTAAGGGTCTATCATATGTGCAAGGAATAATGGTAAATGGTCCCTACTTTTTACATGTTTGTCCTAATTCTGTTGTATTCATTTCATATTTTTAATGGACGATTTACCCAAAGATCGAACGCTGCAGTTGCGGATCCAGAGCGTTTCTTTCAAGCCTCGGCGTGGCAAGTCTATTCATGTCAAATATATCTTTGCTTCTTTCCTTTTCCCTTGTGGTCACACACATATAATAAGGCTGTTAAAGGTCTGCAGGTGTTTCAATTCAGTCTACTGGTACAGTTTATAGGATTTCATTCACCAAGGTTTTATGTAAGTTATATGAAACGTCCAGTGAAGGGAATAGAGAAAACAGACGTGGACCACAGATGGCAGAGGAAGACTGGACCAATGAAGTGGGACAGTGCTCTTATGAACTGGCAACAGGCCTGTAAAAAGGACAAGATGGTGCACAGGATTTGTAGAGCCAACAGTGGAGAAGTGCTGAAAGGAATTACAGTTAACTCTCCTTTGATGGAATTGTAGTATTTTGCATGCTACAATTTTAACAGCGTCATTACTGAACGTAGAGGAAGGAGTTGTTCTGGGAAATCCACGTTTTCTGTGTGATCATCGTTGTGTGTAGAAAATATGTCCAGACAGGGATCACTTTTCTTTCCTTTTGGCTTTTCATGCTTGTCAGGGAGGATTTGGTCATAAAGCTTGTTGTTTAAGCCCCTATGGTTCACCTGAAGATGATTTATAGCTCTACATTCACTTTGGGATCCATATGTTTTAAAGAGACGTTCAAAAATTACACTATTATATTCTGTTGTTTGTATTTCACCCGTCACGTCTGAAAACTTATTCCATCCAAATCACTGTGAGGAATTGATCATGTACAGGTTTAGATTAAGAAAAAATGGTAAATGTATATAAAATAGCACCAAAATAACACAGCAAATCTACATATGTGCCTTTCTTTTGCTATTTTCACAAACGAGATCAGATTCAAACCATCCAGGCCGCTCAAAATATCAGATTCATCCATGAACGCCGCATCACTACTTGGAGTTCATTGGCTGTTTGCTCCATCAGAGTTCATTGGTAAGTGCGGAGGAGGATAAGTGTGGATTAGTTTGAGTCAGAGTGAGCGAGTGTAGCTGAGGGAGCGTACGGCTGACAACACGATGAGCGCTTGTGCAGACGCTTGGCTCTGTCCGTCTCATCGTAATGCACAGGATTATCTATGAAAAACGACTGCTATTACTCATTTTCCACTATAAAAGTATATTTAAAAAAAAAAAGAACACAAAGAAACAACCCCCAGATCACAGAGAGAAAAAGTAGACAAAAATCGACCAACCTGTAGTGATCCATTAATAAAAAGACCAACATATCGTTATGTCCAGTGTCGGTTCAGTCCTTGATTGTCGGATCAATTTGTGTCATCCTTTTTAGTGGATGTTGGCAGGAGAACACTTCAAAGGTAGCTGTTTATTATATTCATGGCAGGCGTCCTGAGGCCCAGTGGACGGTGCTGTCAAAAAGTGTCTATATTGATCTCAGTCCAACATTTGCCCACTGGCTGCCACCGCTTCCTTGTGGATAGTGAGTACTTTGACGTGGTGTTATGAAAAAACATGACTCATTTTCCAACATAATTCTTTCCAAACATGTTGTGGTTCTTCAGGGCGATATGGAATATTCATATTGACTGATCTCGATTTTTGATTCAATTGTATTTGGACTTTCTGAAAACAAAGTAAAATGGCTTTTAGTAATGGTTTCATAAACAATAAAAATGTTTAATTTGTGTCATTTAACATTAATCATTTTAACATGTCTTTCTCCAAAGTCTGACTTCTGCTCAAAGCCACATGTTTTTGCTGACAGAGCGTTTGTGGGCCACTCAGTGAATAATAATTGACAATTTTACATGATTTGATCTCGATCTTTTGATTCATTTCCCAGTCCTATTTTCCACTGAGATGTTCATATATTTTTATATTTTCCCATTCTTCGTCTGTCAAAACAAAATCACCCTCTCTTTACCATTTATTTTGAATATATTAGTAGAGTCAGAGTGGCTGTCCAGATGGTTAATACTTTTATAGAATTTGGATATTACTCCCCTTGAAAGTACTGATTTATTTAAGCCTTAATAAACATTTCATTTTAATATTTTCATTCGGATGTATATTTTATAATAATACATTCAAAATGCTGCAAAAAAAGCTGATTGAAAATATATATATATAGTTTTTTTTTATTATCTTTTTATGTCATTGGTTTTACAGTCTGTCATGTTTGTCTGAAACTTAAACCATGACTAATTTCAGTTCTGTTCTAATTGCTAATATACATTTTCTAATCATGGTTTATGTGATAAAAACAAACAAACCCATTGTTGTCAGTATCTCACACTCCTGTGTTTTGTTCTTGCCTTGTATTATATCCTCCATGTGCTTTATCTTCACTTCACTTGCTTTAGAAGTTGGTAAATCTGGGCGTATAAGAACAACCACAATACTGAAATATCCAATCTTTATTCTTTTCCTTCTTCGAGGTGAAAGTGTACCATTTTATTCGCTCAATTCCTAATTCATTGCACGGTTTTTAAGTGGTCCACAGCTACAGTATTGAATGTCAAGCGTGCGCAGTGAGCAAACTAAAAGCAGAGGTCCACATGTTGTTTTTCTCAGTCCATCCACTGACACATGACATCACTGTTTTTGTCAAACCAGGCACTTAGAGCGTAATATATCATCTATATCTTATGTATCTTTGTGTACGTGTCATTCTGCTTTGGCAAAAAACAGAATTTCCACCACCACTTTCTTTCCACCACTGTTTCCCCCTCTTCAATAACTCAACCCCAGAGCTATATATTCCCGCTCTCCCCCCACATTCAAATCTGTTCCGCTGAGTGATGTTGTTGAATCTGCCGCGGTTCTGTCATTTGTCCAAAATGACACGGCTTAGTTCTGGTCTAGTCTTGGTTCGCACATATGACATATTTTAGTAAATTTTAGCTGATTTAGACCTGGTTTAGTCTTGAATGGTTAGTCCTAGAGGATATAAAGAGGATTTAAGTTTCGTTTGTTTTTGTTTGTCGAGTGAGAAAAGTGTGAGAATCACCAAACTGCCAACTAAGTCATGTTTTTGCGTCTTGGATGGGTCTGGGATTTGTCTGGGATTTGTCTGAAATGACGTGTTCTTACGCAAATGAGCAGAAAAGCAGCAGATACGCTCAGAGGGTGGGGCTGACACGGTCTGAGTGCAACTCTTCACGGAGCATTTCACGCCCGTCTCTGCTCGCTCTGTACTTAACCTCCATCTTCTGCCCCCAATAGAAACATTCCCACACTCACAGATGTGCGCATGTTTCGCTGACGGCACGTTCTGACCGTTATCGTCACACGTGTTTCTGACTTACAGGAATGAACTCCCAAATGGCCCCAAAACGAACCTTTACGATGTATGACTCCTCGCTCGCCCACCGCCCCCTGTTGTGCGGGATGGAAGTGAGTCAGGGACAGCGATGGGAGACGTCTTTCACTGGGATTCTTCACTGGGATTTACACCTGGATTAAGATTTGAGTCATTTAGAGGTTTGAAGTGAAGCAATTGAGGAAGTTTAAACATTTTAGTTGAGACCATCTTCTAAAAATAACAATATCAATATACAACAATACAAATTTAGCTGCTTATTTGAAGTTGGACTAGGGTCTCCCACCTGTTTGTCTCAGCTGGGAGGAGATATATCTGCTTCATGTTGGAGCTTCTGTTAATGGGGGTCAGGGTCTGCGACGTGAGCTGATGTCACCCAAACATAACTCTTATTCTTTCTAAATCATATCTGAATTATGCTTTTGCTTCATAATAATCTAAGCATCTCAGCCATTCACGAAAAGACGTTTAACAATTCCAAGTTTGAGATGAAGCTAAAGCTAGAAACAAGAAACAATTTCCAACTGGAATTGTCAGCTTTTCTGTTTTCTTTATGAAATGTTTGGATAATGCTGATAATCATTACGTATTGGAATAATAATGTTGATTATCATTATGTACTGGAATAATGATGTTGATTATCATTATGTATTGGAATAATAATGTTGATTATCATTATGTATTGGAATAATAATGTTGATTATCATTACGTATTGGAATAATAATGTTGATTATCATTACGTATTGGAATAATAATGTTGATTATCATTACGTATTGGAATAATAATGTTGATTATCATTACATATTGGAATAATAATGTTGATTATCATTATGTATTGGAATAATAATGTTGATTATCATTACATATTGGAATAATAATGTTGATTATCATTATGTATTGGAATAATAATGTTGATTATCATTATCTACTGGAATATAATATTTATCATATGAATATAATATGATTAAAATATCATATTGTTTGCAGCACGTCGATAAACAGGAAACAGCTGATGCTGACGTGCCACAGGCTTTGATTTATGTCTGACGCTTCAACACATCACACTTTCACTATCACCACCGGGAAAATGCTTTGGTTTAGATAAGTCAACATTTGGTGAGAAATAATTATTTTGTATTTATATATATGCTCTTCATTGCTCTTCGTTGCTCTTCATTGCCCTTCATTGCCCTTCGTTGCTCTTCGTTGCTCTTTGTTGCTCTTTGTTGCTCTTTGTTGCTCTTCGTTGCTCTTCGTTGCTCTTCGTTGCTCTTCATTGCCCTTCATTGCCCTTCGTTGCTCTTCGTTGCTCTTCGTTGCTCTTTGTTGCTCTTTGTTGCTCTTTGTTGCTCTTTGTTGCTCTTTGTTGCTCTTTGTTGCTCTTTATTGCTCTTTATTGCTCTTCGTTGCTCTTCGTTGCTCTTCGTTGCTCTTCTTTGCTCTTCGTTGCTCTTCTTTGCTCTTCTTTGCTCTTCGTTGCTCTTCGTTGCTCTTCTTTGCTCTTCGTTGCTCTTCTTTGCTCTTCTTTGCTCTTCGTTGCTCTTCGTTGCTCTTCTTTGCTCTTCGTTGCTCTTCGTTGCTCTTCGTTGCTCTTCGTTGCTCTTCGTTGCTCTTCGTTGCTCTTCGTTGCTCTTCGTTGCCCTTCGTTGCTCTTCGTTGCTCTTCGTTGCTCTTCTTTGCTCTTCGTTGCTCTTCGTTGCTCTTCGTTGCTCTTCTTTGCTCTTCGTTGCTCTTCGTTGCTCTTCTTTGCTCTTCTTTGCTCTTCGTTGCTCTTCTTTGCTCTTTGTTGCTCTTTGTTGCTCTTTGTTGCTCTTTGTTGCTCTTCGTTGCTCTTCGTTGCTCTTCGTTGCTCTTTGTTGCCCTTCGTTGCCCTTCGTTGCTCTTCGTTGCTCTTCGTTGCTCTTCTTTGCTCTTCGTTGCTCTTCGTTGCTCTTCGTTGCTCTTCTTTGCTCTTCGTTGCTCTTCTTTGCTCTTCTTTGCTCTTCGTTGCTCTTCTTTGCTCTTCGTTGCTCTTCGTTGCTCTTCGTTGCTCTTCGTTGCTCTTCTTTGCTCTTCGTTGCTCTTCTTTGCTCTTCTTTGCTCTTCGTTGCTCTTCGTTGCTCTTCGTTGCTCTTCGTTGCTCTTCGTTGCTCTTCGTTGCTCTTTATTGCTCTTCGTTGCTCTTCGTTGCTCTTCTTTGCTCTTCGTTGCTCTTCTTTGCTCTTCTTTGCTCTTCGTTGCTCTTCGTTGCTCTTCTTTGCTCTTCGTTGCTCTTCGTTGCTCTTCGTTGCTCTTTGTTGCTCTTTGTTGCTCTTTGTTGCTCTTTGTTGCTCTTCGTTGCTCTTCGTTGCTCTTCGTTGCTCTTCGTTGCCCTTCGTTGCTCTTCGTTGCTCTTCGTTGCCCTTCGTTGCTCTTCGTTGCTCTTCGTTGCTCTTCTTTGCTCTTCGTTGCTCTTCTTTGCTCTTCTTTGCTCTTCGTTGCTCTTCGTTGCTCTTCTTTGCTCTTCGTTGCTCTTCTTTGCTCTTCGTTGCTCTTCTTTGCTCTTCGTTGCTCTTCGTTGCTCTTCGTTGCTCTTCGTTGCTCTTCTTTGCTCTTCGTTGCTCTTCTTTGCTCTTCTTTGCTCTTCGTTGCTCTTCGTTGCTCTTCTTTGCTCTTCGTTGCTCTTCTTTGCTCTTCGTTGCTCTTCTTTGCTCTTCGTTGCTCTTCTTTGCTCTTCGTTGCTCTTTATTGCTCTTTATTGCTCTTCGTTGCTCTTCATTGCTCCTTCATTTTCACCTTCGTCTGCGTTCTTACTTAAACAGGCGCTTCACTTATGGCTGTGGAGGCACTTTCGGCTCGTCCTGATCTGCTTCAAACTGAGCCAATGGAAACACGCCAAAAGAGACGAGCAGTTCAAGGCCAGAAGAATATATGTGTTTTGTCAAGGCAATAAACATGTAAGTGAAAAATGCCATACTGGGCAGGCAAAGCAATAACATAAGCAGAGTCTGAAAATGTTGATTGTGAAACCAGACATTTTACATAGTGCACCTTTAAGTCACAACCACATTAATCACAAACACTTTGAATAGTTGCCCCACCATTTTTGTTTGTTTGTTTACCAGGAAGCAAAATAGGTGTAAAATGGTAAAAGTAGTGGAACCATTCGTCATGTTTGTATGTTATTTTTGTCGGTGGGTGTTTGTGCCCAACAATGGCTCTGACGGCTTCATTGTCTCCTGTAAACACGCTCAGGATATAAAGTTTACACTATTGTTGTGGCTGTGGCTTCAATCTGTAAAAGGAGATCATTATTTCTAACCACTGGCTCCTGTTTCCAGCCTCTGCCATCATCATCATCATCATCATCATCATCGCAAGGATCATTAATACAAACACAGCAAAAGATGCTTATTGCTATAAACAAGAAAGTATTTTAAGAGCTGTTTCCCCCCCCCGCAAACAGGAAGTGGTTAAGTGTTTTGTTTGTTGGACATTTCAGTCCTGAAAACACAGACCTTGTCCTGCATGTGGCACTGTAAAACCAATGATACAACTTGAATGATCCACATCCACACCTGATTAACAGAAAAGGAAACACTTATTTTCCAAGAAGTGCCATTACCTAAAGGAAGCCTGACCTCGTCTCAGAAGCTAATCAGGATTGGGCCTGGTTAGAATCCTGACATTTACAGTGACATTCAGGAGAAGGGATCATTTAGTGTTACCAATTTACCCAAAGCATCAAACCCACAATATTTTAGGGTGAGAGGCAGGAATAAAGGAGAAGTACGTTTGTAGGGTCATTTAATGTTACACTAGATAAATATCCATCCGTTTCATTCCCATTATCTCATGTCTTGGTTTCAAACATCTATTTGCTCACCACAGCGCAGCGCTCGCTCCTCGGCCTCTCGTCTTGATTGGAAAGCTCACTTGTCATGTTGTTTTGATTCTTGAGAGCGACTCTTCGTTCCCAGAGCAGCAGATGAAGGCATTCCAGGCGTCACATCTGCACTTCGTCTGCTCCATCACTCTGAACCAGGATCTGTTGAAATCCTATCAGAGCCTTTACACTCGCTGGCTTCCATTAGGAGACGGGAACGCCATTTCTGAACAAAAGAGCCACTCGATCTAAAAGTCTAGAGTTCAAGCGACATTGGATCTTTATCACATTGTGTCATAAGTTTTTAGAATCTATTTCGTTATGACTGTTCAATAAGAGTTACCAGGCGATGTGACAGCGGTCCGGAAGAACTCTGAGGCACTCTGCACGTCATTATTTAAAGGTCTTTGCATCATGCGCAGCCAACATGTGTTTTCATCAGGGCAACGATGGAAAAACACCAGGTGGTTGGCTTAGAAACAAATGGTGTCGCGTGAATACCTAGGTTACGTAATAAAGCAATTATTTACAAAAACATTATACGTTGTAGAACGCGTAGTTTGAGATTGACGGCATTAATCTGCTTTGAATTGCGATCAATGAATCACTTATGCTAGAAATCAGCGGATTGATCAGAAATATTGGCTCTACAGACAAAGGTAATACAATCATAATATGTATTCACCCAATAAAAATAATGACCACGATCTGCCGTCGTTGCCACTTCTTTACGTTGACTTCCATTTGTCACATTATCAAAGAAAAAATAAAAGAGGCTTTTTTGATCAGGTCATGGTCTGCAGTGATTTGATACATGTTTTATTTGAATGGGCATATTCAGGGACACTCGAGGGCATTTCCTCTATTTGAAACTATATTTTTCAAGTGTCCCATATTAAAGCACAGTTCTTTCAGCTGCTCTTCCTCTCGACTCCCCCTTCTCCTCATTCCAACATCTGCTTTCAATGAGCCTAGATTACAGACGTAAGCATCAACAGCTTTGCCCCTCTCTCTCCCCCAGCAGTGGTGGAGTACGTCCGAGCAGCTCACTTCCAGTCAGCCACGCAATGACCAACAAGACAGTTTAGCAAGACTGGACACTTGGGAATTTCAAGCAAATAATTAGCAGTCAAGACGAGACCAAACAGAAAACAGAAAGTGGATGATTAAAAACAGGGGGGTGACCATGACTCCCAGAGGTGAAGGTTCAAAGGTGAAAGGTCAGGAGGTGAAGAGATAGTGAGGATGAAAGTTAGAAGGTTGTTTATGAGTGAAGAGGGGACAGTCCAATGGCAGCAGTAGTATCTGTGGAGATGACCTGTGTGTCTGGGCCTCCTGCTGTGAGCGGCTTCAGGCTCATGTCTGACAAACCTGGAGCTCTTTATTTATGTGCTGTAGTTCAAATGGTTCTCCAGAAAAATGTATAGGTCAAAGTATTTGTCTCATGCATTTATTTTCCTTCTTAATGCATGTTCTGTTCAAATTAAATTAGATATTTAACCTGACCAAAGGCCGATTGCTGAGCGCTCTGAACTCTGTAGCTCGTTTAGGTGAAACAAGTCGAGACATTTATTTTGTTAAGAAAAAAGCGCAGACATCGTTCCCATCCACAAATACACAAAGCGATTCCCTATGTTTTTTATAAAATAAAGTAGTCTGTATTTCTGGTAAAAAGGGCTGAAGTACACCAGATCTGTTTTGGTTGGTTTGGATACTTCACCTTTGACTTCTGCCCAAACCACAATGCTGCTCTTTGATTGGTCCAATGTCTGGGCTATGATGTAATATGATGGCCCAATCACAGGATATAAAAATATAAAAGTGATGACTACTCTACACATTACACCATGACACATGACAACACATTTTTACTTGGTGTCTACTTTATATTAGCAAAAATCCACATCCAAAACTCCAAATCATTTCTTGGTCCACATGAGTGGATTTTGGGTCAGAGCCAGAGGAAACGTCCAGCAGCTGTGGCCCCACAACAATCATCCTTTATTCACACACATATTTCTGTGTTTGTACAAGACAAAAGATGCTACAAAAGTAGGACCAGAGAACTTTGTTATACTGAAGTACACAGACCTTCAAGTCAAGTATAACCCACATTCTCAGGAGAGATTTTCCCCATTGCTGAGTTACAGTGATTTACGCTGTGTCACTTAGTTTTTCTTTAAGATGTCATAAAACAAAACAGTACAAGCAGTTTGGCAAATATACCTCCCATGATACTTTAAGTCAGGCCATGCATATGTTTCTGAGGTACATTGTGTTCTGAATAGGCCAGTGCAAGTAAGTTCAAATTGTAATAATCATTTCTGTATTGACCATATGACCAAAGGGAAGGACAAGGACACTCATTACTTCTCATTACTTATAGCAAGATAAATTACTTTATTGTCTCAAAAGGAAAATTGGTTCCAAAGTTGTTGGTATTTTACACCAATACATGAAATACAACACAATAAGCAATTAATAAATGCAATTTACGGACACAATAGGTTGATGACAGGTCAGTGAGGTAGTTTGTTGGGGATGGCTTCAATGTCATGTACCTGTGCCTGAAGAGCAGGCGCTGGAGACGATGCTCAATGTGGGAGTATCTGCCGCTGGGGCCATTGTTTTTGAGTTCTGACATGTTTTTGTTGTAATATTTTTGAACCCTGCATTTTGACCTGAGTCTGACTCTAGAGCACAGCAGGATTACAGGATTATTCAAAGAGACATGAATGATTTGAAATACAACTTCGACTAATGATGAGGAAACACTATAATAGTGAGAAGCACATGCAAGTGGATTTTACATCATATTAAGGCAAGGCAAGGCAAGGCAAGTTTATTTGTAGAGCACATTTCACACACAAGGCAATTCAAAGTGCTTCACAGCAGGAAAAATGCATTCAAATCACAAAGAAATTACAGAAACAGAAATACAATAAAATTAACTAAATTAAAAATTATCAATCCAACTGATTTTCTAAACTAATAAAATCACAAACAAAAGAGAAGAGTGCAAAGAAAAAATCCTTTCAGTCATATGCGCAGCTAAACAAAACTGTTTTTAGCTTAGATTTGAACATTGTCAGAGTTGAAGCCTGTCTCACATCTTCAGGAAGACTGTTCCAGGTTTTAGCTGCATAAAACTTAACTTAAAAAAATATTAACTGTATTTAAGTACTTCTGATCAGTCAGTGAAAGCATGTTTACTACAGCATCGACCAAACGACCCAGTCACACACACACATGCACACGAGTACTGATGAACCAGCTGAGGAAGCACGCTCAGAGGAGACATCTGCACCAGGAGCAGCGAGTCGCCTGCAGCCACAGGACACCAAGACCCAGGGGCCCAGAGTGGAGATGAGGCGGACACCAAACCTGCACCAGGGGCCCAGAGTGGAGATGAGGCGGACACCAAACCTCCACCAGGGGCCCAGAGTGGAGATGAGGCGGACACCAAACCTGCACCAGGGGCCCAGAGTGGAGATGAGGCGGACACCAAACCTGCACCAGGGGCCCAGAGTGGAGATGAGGCGGACACCAAACCTGCACCAGGGGCCCAGAGTGGAGATGAGGCGGACACCAAACCTGCACCAGGGGCCCAGAGTGGAGATGAGGCGGACACCAAACCTGCACCAGGTGCCCAGAGTGGAGATGAGGCGGACACCAAACCTGCACCAGGGGCCCAGAGTGGAGATGAGGCGGACACCAAACCTGCACCAGGTGCCCAGAGTGGAGATGAGGCGGACACCAAACCTGCACCAGGGGCCCAGAGTGGAGATGAGGCGGACACCAAACCTGCACCAGGTGCCCAGAGTGGAGATGAGGCGGACACCAAACCTGCACCAGGGGCCCAGAGTGGAGATGAGGCGGACACCAAACCTGCACCAGGGGCCCAGAGTGGAGATGAGGCGGACACCAAACCTGCACCAGGGGCCCAGAGTGGAGATGAGGCGGACACCAAACCTGCACCAGGGGCCCAGAGTGGAGATGAGGCGGACACCAAACCTGCACCAGGGGCCCAGAGTGGAGATGAGGCGGACACCAAACCTGCACCAGGGGCCCAGAGTGGAGATGAGGCGGACACCAAACCTGCACCAGGGGCCCAGAGTGGAGATGAGGCGGACACCAAACCTGCACCAGGGGCCCAGAGTGGAGATGAGGCGGACACCAAACCTGCACCAGGGGCCCAGAGTGGAGATGAGGCGGACACCAAACCTGCACCAGGGGCCCAGAGTGGAGATGAGGCGGACACCAAACCTGCACCAGGGGCCCAGAGTGGAGATGAGGCGGACACCAAACCTGCACCAGGGGCCCAGAGTGGAGATGAGGCGGACACCAAACCTGCACCAGGGGCCCAGAGTGGAGATGAGGCGGACACCAAACCTGCACCAGGGGCCCAGAGTGGAGATGAGGCGGACACCAAACCTGCACCAGGGGCCCAGAGTGGAGATGAGGCGGACACCAAACCTGCACCAGGGGCCCAGAGTGGAGATGAGGCGGACACCAAACCTGCACCAGGGGCCCAGAGTGGAGATGAGGCGGACACCAAACCTGCACCAGGGGCCCAGAGTGGAGATGAGGCGGACACCAAACCTGCACCAGGGGCCCAGAGTGGAGATGAGGCGGACACCAAACCTGCACCAGGGGCCCAGAGTGGAGATGAGGTGGACACCAAACCTGCACCAGGGGCCCAGAGTGGAGATGAGGCGGACACCAAACCTGCACCAGGGGCCCAGAGTGGAGATGAGGCGGACACCAAACCTGCACCAGGGGCCCAGAGTGGAGATGAGGCGGACACCAAACCTGCACCAGGGGCCCAGAGTGGAGATGAGGCGGACACCAAACCTGCACCAGGGGCCCAGAGTGGAGATGAGGCGGACACCAAACCTGCACCAGGGGCCCAGAGTGGAGATGAGGCGGACACCAAACCTGCACCAGGGGCCCAGAGTGGAGATGAGGCGGACACCAAACCTGCAGCCAGATTTCGATATAAAAACTGAAATGAGTTCTGCAGATTGTTAAAGTAATGAATCTTTGGAGATTGCTGCAGGTTGACCCCTCCCACTACGGCTGCTCCTGCTTGGACCAATTTGCACAATTGTTTACATTTGTTGGCATTTTATTTAATTTCACAAGTCACTTTAGGATTGACAAGCAATTCTTCACTTAGAAATGTTTTACCCACAACTGGCAAATCACTTCAATCACTGCCTCCATCTGGATTTGGGCTCAAAACTTGACAAAGCTCATTTGCCTTTTTCCTTTGTAAATTAGTATTCAAAACAGTGAACCTCACGCCTGGAGGCAAAGACTGCACTGATTTTTAATTCAAACTGCCACATTATTTAGACTTGACTAATATCATATGCAAATTGCAGTTCAAGAAAAATATACCAATATTTCCTTTAACAGTCATATCGACATGTTCCAGTGTGTTTAGGAAACAGGCTCATGACTTGACTCACTCTTTGCTTCCTGTCTGAATCGGGGGCTGCCACATTTGAAGCTTTACAGTAATTGTCTTGAGCTAATCCCACTGTTTGTAAGACTATTAAATCAACGAGCTGTCAGGACACACTGTGTCTATGTGTCTATGTGACTAAATAGAACACTCACTAGAGCATGTCATTAAGTAATGAAGAGGAGGGTTTGACGTTTCCCCTTATTGTCCTGTATTGTATTGTATACAATACTGCATTGCTCTTGAAGACTACAGCACGTATCAGTATCTGCTGTGACCACAATGTTACTGTGTGGTTCAATGTTTTTCTGGTATGTGACAATTACAAAAAAGCCTTTGTTTTAAAGTATGTTGCTGATATAAGCTGAGATTTATGCTGTTGCCCACAAAAATGCTGTTTTAATATGTACTAACCACAAAGTGTCAGACACTATTGTCTAAGGGCACTGTACAATTATGATGCTTAAGCGTAGGAATTTGACAATTGAAAACACAAATAGATCCCACAGTTTATTGTACTTACTGACTTGCACGTAAATCTAAGACACGCTGAACCATATTCTTCTGGCTTCACTGACTGTAGCTTATGTCTATTTGTATTATGCAAACTTTTACTTACAATCTTCACCCTTTGCTGCACTTTTTTTGGGCAAGCTCAGTGTTAAATACACTTTCCCAGCTTTGCAACTTCATTCTTTTGTGGTTTAAAGGATCTTAAAAAACTACAAATGAGTTGTGCAAAAAAAGCTGGAAAATGGCAAGTTGATTCTCAAGTTTCAAGGAAGTGTCTTATGTCATTACTGGTGAGGACAAGATGGCGTCCATAGAGATTCGGTGGGGGTCCGCAGCAGTGGACTTTGTATGGTCCAGGTCCAAAACACACACAGTCATCCAGATGTCATCTATTCCCAATTTACCAAAAACTGCATGAGATTTGTCTCCAAGAAAATAATGAAATACAAAGGGCAACGCGGTGCATTCTAATGAAGAGCAGACAGACCGTAGTGAATTAACTTGGACGCACCACAACAGAAACACTGTCCCGGTCACTGGAGGAGGTGAGCAGGAGTTCAATGGGCCCTGGAGACATACGCCACTGTTTGTAGATCCGGGAAAAGTCGTGGGTTATGACTTTACATTTCTGAACGCAACGCTGGCAAAAAAACAGCAAAGATCTTTCCAATGAGACATCCACACACTCACTAATACTTGTATAATGAATGCTGTCAGCTGAGGTTGGTCAAGACTGAGAAATTCCTGGTTACATTTATTTACTTTCTACATAGTTTGAGCAAATTTACCTGAAATGAACTCAAGAGAAAATCATTCCACTATTTTGCAATTCAGATATCTACTCAAATCTTGCCTACAACTACTTTCTGCTTTTTACAAGACAGTAGTTACCGCACGCTACAATAGAGGGATTTACTGTCACTGGCATTTCTAGTAAATATACATTACAATAGTTCAGAGTGGCAATTTTTAAATACTTTGTTTTCTCACTCTGTTGGGTACATAAAGGAAACATATGATGCTTTTTTCAGGTTGTCAGTATAGTAGTAGTAGTAGTAGTAGTAGTAGTAGTAGTAGTAGTAGTAGTAGTCGTAGTAATCATAGTAGTAGTAGTAGTAAGACACGTGTAGATCATTATTATACATTTTATTGATTGTAAACAGCAGTATTGATTGTACCACTGCTTAACACTGGAAACAGGTCCTTCTTGTTCAAAACTGCACGACTGATAAGCTCCGCCTCTTCAAAGTCATGTGTCACTAACAAGCAACACATTTTTATTTATTTATTTGTTTTTGGGTTGAAAATCTTCTTTGTGGATTTTTAAACTCTGCACAAATCATTTTGAGTCTTGATTTTTCAAATACTCACAGCAGTAGAGAGTACAGAGGTGTGGGCAGGGATAGTGGCCTCAGTTACAGGACAAAAAGGTAAGGAGGCTTCAGTGTCTTGCCCAAGGACACAACGAAGACCAAACTCAGTCCAAGGGCGGACTGAACCCATGTTAAACACTATTGAGCAATATGTCTGAATGTCGCAATGATTAAACTGGAATCAAATTGAATGTGACAAAAAAGGAGAAAGGATCGTTATCATTATTATTTTATTGCACCAATTTTCTGTGTGGAAACTCCAGCCAGATGTTTAAATAAAAGCCTTTGCATATCACAGGCCATTACTATAAATAAACTTATTTTATCATAACGCAACTGCACTAAACTCTACATCAAGTAACTGAATGCACAAAATGATCATAACTTAAGTCAACTCAAGTCAGCTCCCACATTCAGCCAGAGTTAATAACCACATGAAGTAATCCCCCATGTGGATTCTACACAAGTGCAGTGGTGAAAGAGTGCTGGCCTTTTCTTGACCCAGTCTTTGGCCAACAGTATCACAGAGCAAGGAAAACCTATTCTGAACAGGTACTTCAGTCATTCCAGTCTGTAGAAACACTTTGCTGTAAAAACCTGAAGTGAGCTGCTCTCTTGGATTTCGTTCTGGATTTACCAAAAACTATTGGGTTTACTTTTTCATCCTTCAGCCACATTTTGCACGAACTTAGAAGAACAGATGTTGAATGATCTACAAAACACCTCTTTAGTTTGTTCAAATTGTCCAAAATCTATTTTTGTTCTGATTTATGGTAATACTCATTATAACTTGTGGTCCATGTTCTTAAATAAGTGGCATTGGGATAAATTGTGATAAGCCTCCCATTAATGCACATTTTGTTTGCTTAGTCGTCTGTTAAAGACACATTATGCTTTTGTAGTTATTATCTAGGATACCTGTGGATCATTATTGCATGTATTCAACATTTTAAATGCAATGTTGTTCTAAAATGCTCCGTCATCGTATAATCATATTAATATTCATGCTTTAGGTGCCAGAACCCAAAGCATGAAAACTCACGGTCACATCTTAATGCCATCCAGGTACCAACAAACACAGTAGGTTGTATCTTTTCCTTTACCTGATGGACCCAGCGGGACTGCAAGGCCAACATGAGCCTTCTGCCAACTGCTCTGTCCAGAACCCAGATCCTGCAGAGATCAGCAGAGCACTTTCAGTTGGATGTAAACCATCTGAACCACTGTAGAGCCAAACCATTTTGCAACACACCCTTTAGCTCAAGTCCTCTTTATCTCAAATCCCTCATTTCTGTCTCCACTTATCTGACCATAAATCAAACTTCTCCATTTATAAGTGATTTAAAAGAATTATTGCGTGCGATGAAAGATTGAAACTGCTGTTATATGACACCTTATAGTAGTAAACAGAGGTGTAGAAGACGATGGGAGTGAATGGAAGTGGCTGGTTGTTTTGGTCCAGAGTTAAGCAGGCGCAGGGAGCAGTCAGCTGATCACATGTCCCACATTCCGGTGCACACACATTTAGCTCAGGGGAGGAGCAGAGGAAAGGGATTTGATGCAGATGAATGGACATCACCAGGGGTATGATCTGGTGTAGAGAATAGATATGTGACACAATATGTTCAGAGCGCATGTGCAACACAAAGACGTCCCAGAATTGTTGATTTAACCAAAAGAAAGTCAGAGAATCAAACAATGAAACCGTCAAGGGTCAATAATAGAGAAACAGACATTTTTCAAATGAATAACTGTCCCAGAGTGTGCCCCGTCCTTAGACTCTCCTTCTCTGTGAGGAGGAGAAGAACTGTGATGGAGAGATGCTGTTCTCACGGACGGTCAGGCTGCAGATGGTCCAGGACTGATGCACTTCCATTTGCAGATGGATTGTGGAGCCAGAAGCTCTCGGGAGGAGGGAGGGCGGCTCCCATTGTCTAATATATTATAAACCTTCATTCAAGTACAATCCAGTATAAAGCTAATCATCAATGTGTGGTTTGAGCGTTCCACCTTGTAGCCTCATTATTTCTGTAAACAGAATATTTGTATAGTATTATGTATATAATACTTGTCAGATGAGCTCAGTGAACATCAGAGTCAGTCTGTATAGACCTTTATATTCTCACTATGCACTTGGCCAAAGTTCTGCTCTGGCTTGTGGTTAAAGACCCTCTCACCAGAAATGAACCAATCAGGCTGAGTCTTCTTCAAGAACCTTCTCCAAAACTCATGAATTTATGAAATCCAATTTTGTTGTCAGTGCTCTTTAAATGTCCCAATCATCTGATTTCATTGGTTTTGGTACTTCCATCACACTTATGACCCCTCGATTGGATTGACTTTTCGTTCCAGCAGTTATTATTTATGAAGATAATACAATTTGGTCATAGAGGAATTGCTTTTGGGATTTTGAAATGCACTTCCTGGAAACGGAAGAGTCCAGGGGCGGGACAGTGGACAGTGAGTGATGAGGAGGTGAAGAGAGGCTAGATAAAGTTGTTGTTCTAGGGTTTTCCTCCCACATCGCTGAGGCGCAAGAGCCAGAGATGGATCATTTTTATTTTCGTAATTTGTATTTTTGTAAAATAATTGATGAGTTTGGCGGATTTTTATTTGAAAACAAAAAATCTCATTATTATTTTACTATATTACGAAGTCCTATTTGGATTTTGTAATTAAGAACTGAACTGGGAAAGAAAATAAACTGCCATTATCGATATTCCGGTAGTAGTTCTTTCCTAGTCAAGACTTTTTACCCACCTTAGTTTAATGTTATTGTGATTGATGGTGGTACAGCATGACTACTCCTTATAGTAGTTACAGTACTATACTCAGTAGTTACAGTAGTCCAATACTCCTGGCAGTAGTATAGTGGTTGATTTGTAGCTATCAAATCTCTTCATCATATAAAACATCTTGCATTTACCCCATTTTTCAAGTAATCCTCATATCGATTCCACCCCCTGCTCACTACTTCCTGCTCTGGGGAACGTTCAGTGGTCTGTGTCCGTCAGCATCCAATCCTGAAGTAATTACACTCGCGCCACAGAGATAGTGTGGATATCTGGAGTGCCAGGATCGTAAATGAAAAGAATAACCCAATGACCCTTAGCCTTTGCGATGGCCTGGTGAAAGAGACGGCTCTGAGCAAAGACCGGCCCGTGCGTCATCCTCCAGTTCCCTCTGCGTATCAGCCGCTCTTATGATCCGATTTCCACAGGAAGGTGCACAGAGGAGGGCAGGGCGTGGTGACCTCACTGGACCAACACAAACCATTACACACTCAATCAAAATAATGACACTGGAAATAGTACCAGAGGTTAACGGAATATAGGTTATTTCCATCATGCTATTCTATCACGATGCATCCTTTGCATTGGAGACTTTGGAAGTTGCATAAGTTTAATATCGATGCTCAATCAAGATCTAAAGACAGAACTTGACAAAACTTTATGGGAAATTGGGGAATGTTTTAAGAAATGGAAGCCAGACAAAGAAAAACACTGATGTATTTGACTTGAAACTGCTTTATGGTTTAATTTAAATCATTGTGGATTTCAGATTTCAGATAAATGGTTAAACAAACATTGGTCTGATCATCTTTTTGGACAAGACTTCAAAAGGGAATGAAGAGCACGACAGTGGCTTCCTGTAAGTCGCTTCCTATTTCCTGTGTCCTAGAAAATGAAAGGCATGTGTGTTATTTTAGTCCATCAGAAAGTATTATGTTTATGAATGAGATGTGTTTGAAGTTATTGGTGTCTCCATCATTTTTTTTCTTTCAGTGACGGCTATTTTATGATGAGAACAACATCAGCTCTCTCTCTTCTGCACAATAAGAATTTGTTTTGTTTAATGTTTAATAGAGCTGCACACATGCCTGTCATGTGGGGCCGGCTGCAGCTTTGTGAGTTTGAATCTGGCACAATTTAAAGCGTCCGGGCCAGAAAATCCTTTAAATAAAGACACTGCATGTAAATGATTGAGTTTGAAATACCTGGGTCACCATTATGTTGTGTTGACAAGGCAAACATACACATTCTCTACAATTAACGCCGCATAATTTCGTCCATAAAAGCTGAAAATGAAGCACATGGGAAATTAAAACAATCAAACTGTGAGGTCAGTGTAAGGCTTCTTCAGTTTAGAAGGCAGGCAGGATAATACAACTAAAAACTACTATAACTGCAACAACTATAGAGCAATTTTCCATATAATAAGATGAAATTAGCCCCTATCTCATTGCAGTGACATATACTCAAGTGGCAAGATAGCTACAATATTACCAAAAGCGAACATTCCTGTTTCTTTCTCTAAATGAAAGTAAATGACAATGTAATTATAGCATCTAAACATTAATAAAACACTTTTTTTTCATGCTGACGTTACTGTAGTTTCAGAATTATGTATAACCATCATTGTATTAAATAAAGTTGGCGCACACACAAGTGTGATTTTCCCAAACGCTCCAGCCTCAGTGGGTCTCATCCCTGGCCTCAGTCCACAAAATCAGTCAGGCAGAGACAGTCTGGACTCTCCACAATCATAGTCCTCCATCAAAAACAACCAAAACAGAGGATCTACAGCAGCAGCACGTCAGGGCTGGCTTATGAAGCAGAGTTCAGCCACAGTTCCCAGGGCTTTTACACAGAATCCTAGAGCCAGGAGCAGAGTGGGTTGTGGACATTATAAAAGATGTGGAAGTAATTTAGATTCCTCATAATGTTGTCAGATCCACCACAAAACACTTCCAGCTTCATGTACAGTGCACAAAACCAGTATCATTTTGCATAACAACATTGTCATTTCGTTTAAACCCCCTGTACAATGCATAAGGACAAGGCATAACTTCCTCTAGAGGATGTCTCTGTAACTACAGCGGGCAGTCTCACTGGTCTTATCAGTTTAAGGAAACGCATCAGTGCCAAGGAAATGCAATGTACAGTACAAGGCCATTACAATGTTATCAGCATTCACAAAGAAACACTACACAAGTTAATGGAGGGTCTGCTGTTTTCTGAAGCCATTACATCTGATAAGGAGAGGAGAGGTGGTCTCCAGTCTTGTCATGAGAGGAGGACATGAATGAATGTCATGAATTTGTATTTTTTCAATGGTTAAATGTCCTCAAAATATCACCTACAAACAAGCTGCTTAGTATCATGAATACTTCTACACAAGGCCATATGTCACTTTTAGGTAGACAAAGTTGTACTTATAAGTGCCACTTGCCTGGACGTCCCACCCCGACATCTCCTGTAGTGTCCTGTCTTTTGGAGGGGAAAGTTTTTCTCTCTTGCTATTGGGGCGTGAGAAGGTACTCCAGGAACAACCACATCCTACACAAAGATATATTTTTAGATGAAGAGGATATGGCGATGAAATGACTGTTAAGATCTCGTCCGGAGTTGGCACCAGAAGCGGGTTTGACCGACTGGTCCAGAGACTTTCAACATCCTCTTCCTCCTGCTCTTCCTCCTGCTCTTCCTCCTGCTCTTCCTCCTGCTGCGGTGACAGCGTCCTCTGAGTCTGCGGGTTTTTCCTGTCGCTGTTTGAGTCATATTGTGTGTGTCCAGAGTGTGTGGACATTGTGATTGTTGGAAAAGGTTCTTCCTCTTGATATCATTCAAACCATTGTGTGTTTAAAAAAAGAAGAAGTGCTGTTAAATATAGCAGGCGTTTGTCAATTATGAATTAATTAACAAAGTTGATTATAGTTGATTATAAAGATTGATACTCTGTGCTTCTCAGTCACTTTTAGTCAAGGTATTGAAGGATTGGTTAGGTAGGATCAGCTGATGTGTGTCAGGGCAGCTTGAGGGGAGTAATAGGTGTCAGGACAAAAGAATCCTCTGTGTCCAGCAGCCCGGGCATCACAGTGTCCCACTTCTATGTCCTTTAATCACAGCCAGACTCCAGGTGGAGCCAGGTGAACTCTCTCTTCTTGGCCTCACACTTACTTTGCTCTGGAAAACGAGACATTCTGCCGGGTTTGGAAAGATGTTAAATCACTGGTGTAAAAAGTCTGTAGCATTTCGACAACATTAAACCCCTAAATGTAGAAATGTTAAGTCAAAGAGCTCGATACTGCACATTGACATTGCTGATTTCCACCTGTCTCCTCACAGCGGAGGAGGAAGTTAGTTTGAGTTGTTTTTGCCACTTGTGCACGCATTCATGTGATTTTTACAAACTCAGAAAAACATTTTGCAGAGTTCCTGAGAACCAGATGAACACAACATTAACTTCTGTCCTTTGAACTGCACAAAATGCACTGCTTGGTTTGTTAAATCGCATAAATATCATGTGAGGAACTGAGCTCAAAATAAAACGTTCAAAAACTTTTATGATGATCAGATGAACTTTAGGGATCCAATGAACTTATTTACCAATACATCTAACTGCGGCATCATACTTGAGTACAATATCAACTCATATTTGACCTTCACGTGATTGTTTTCGACCTTGGGTTTTTTGCACATGAACTGATTTAGTGACTTGACAAAATTGCGATTCTTGAAGGACATTTCTCATCGTCTCGTGTTTCTGTTTGGGCTCAGCTTTGACAAGTAACACTTCCAGACAGACACTCCACATTTCAGCCTGTGGTGGTCACCTGCCATATTTCACTCAGCACGTCGCCTCCTTCCCCTTCTTTGCATGTACAGTACCGCTCCTTGTGGGTCCAACACGAAGCCTCCACTCCATCCTCACTCTTTGGGAAATTAAGCAGAGTTTCTTGATAAATTCCCTGTTGACATGTTTATTGCTGGTGGTAAGGACACACAGGTGGGTGGTCACTGTGGGTCTGTGGCATGTGTGCTATGTTAACCAGCTCCGCTCTATTACTGTAGCCGCATGTGCCCACATTCAGACCTCATTTTAGTCTGTCTCGTTCTGTCAAAATACAAACACCACGTGCACTCTCCAAATCTGATTTCTTCTTGACCGTCAAAGTAGCAACTAATACATTTTGTAGTTACAACAACATAAAACAACCTTTTTTTATTAGAAATCCAAGCTTTGATAAAATACTGTAAAATACAACATGGCCTCAAGAAGTAGACAACGCCCAACTAGACTAGTAAAGGTAAGAACTACACTCAACTCAAATATATTGTACGTGAACCACCTCCAGGATTGAACCCAAAAAACCCTTTGCTGGAAGACAGGAGTAAACTTGCCCCAGTGCATAAAATGTCCCATCATATTGAGGAATTGGTTTAAAATGTTTTTCTCTCGCATCCCTCCAGTTGCACTTCAACTTATAGCGTTTCCCATGTCTTATACAGAGCACTTGGACAACACCTGATATGGCTATGAGTCTGGAGCTCCTTTCCAAACATGGACAAATCTATAAACAGTGTGAGGTGATGGGGAAATGTAGGACAAGCAAGAAAAAAGGCAAACTTCAAAGATGTTTCTCTCCATTTGCTTTCTGGTGTGGTTTGGCGCTTGTGTTTGTCTTCAGCTAAATCTATTTTGCAGCTACAAAATGACTCAAAAGTGCTGACAGCTTCTCCGGGGCATAAACAAGCGTGACTATACCCAGTCAAAACATCTCAAATCCTCCGGGGTCTGTTGGCATTTGGGTGATCTGTGGATGTCTTTCTGTTTAGGTGGTGGTTTTCCAAGAAGTGCGCAGACCTCCAGATTGAGGTCAAAGGTTGTGTCCTGGGAGAGGAAGAAGGAGGTGAAGAGGGGACCACGAGGGACAGGCGGGTTAAATAAACACAGGTGATGATGGCCTCCTGTCATAACCATTCAAATCTAATCTGTGAGAGTGTCGGAGCAGCGCTGGGGCAGGCACCGAGTCAGACAAACTGATTTTGACGAGTGCCAACGGACAAGAGTGAGAAGAGAGAGCGACTGACACAAAGCACAGCCCTTTAAAGACATTAAATCTGTAATGGACTCAAATTAATTCAAATTAATACTTCTACTATTTGCGCTAAGGCTGAGCAAAATAATATGTCTGTTTGCCGTAACCCGACCGACGAAACTAACCGACTGAAAAAAAATTATCAGCATTTTGTTGAAAAAACGTCAAAATCTTAAATTTTTCAATTATTTCTGACCGCTGGTAGACCTATCTTTCATTCCAAAGGACTGATAACGCACTATATAATCAGTCCTCCACATGCATCTGTAACAAAACAGAGCGCGCTTGAGTAACGTTTAATTGCCGTTTTACGATCTTTTTTTTTGCCTTCAAAGTAAAAAAAATAAGAATTTGCCTACCGTCCGACCCACTTGAAAAATGTTGGCTCGGGTTACAGCAAACAGACAATTTATTTGGGGTAGCCTAATATACAGTTTTTAAAAAGTGCTCATGTCCAGAACACTCGAGATCTCTACTGTCCTGCAGATGTCTTAAAGGCACTAGATCTTTACTGTCTTAAAACTGGTCCTTTCAGTGGTCCAAACGTGTCCATCAGCCTCTTGTGTGTAGACAAGACCATCGTCCTCTCACCTCCACAGCCTGTTCAGATTCTCCACACAGTCCCAGGAGTCTTTATAATCTCCTGGTTACCTGAGCCTCCTCTGAGAGTGTCTCCATGAAACCAGTGGAAACTTACCCCCAATCCTATGTCTCTTTTATCGAAGCCCTTACTGTCAGCACGGATAATCCACTCAGACATAACTGTAGCCTCGGAGACTGCACGGCTCAGCTTCAATTAGTCTTATCGCTAAGGGATGCACCACTTCCTCCTTTACATTAAGTAACAGGGATGCATTTAGTCAGCTGAGGGAAAATGAATAATAACAGCAATACAGTGTACAGTCTGTGCAGAGACAAATCACTAAAAGTTTGAGTGGCTTCAGGAGGAACAGTGTGTCCAGCCCACATCCTTCATTATCCACATGATACAAACCAAATATGTGTGCGAGATGCTAATGTCACATATAGTTACACTGGAAATAGACCTCTCTTTGTCCTGTGTGATAATGTGTTCAAGGATACGGTTGAAAAGAAAACTGAGGTTTTGAAAAAGTTTCACAAACAAGTGCCATGTTTTTATTCACTGACGAGGCCAATACACATTTTTCTGATTCTGACATTTGGACTGTAATATGTTTAAATTCTACCTCACAAATGTTTAGCTCTCATGATTTAAATTATCATAGGAAGAAGCTACAGACATGCATATCGCTGTTGTGTCCTTTGGCAAGACACTTTGCTCACACAAGTGGCACTAACTTTTTAAACCACTTGATCCTGCAGAGCCACTAGGGCAGTGCAAAACGATGCAAACTTATTTGCTGTTTATTATTAGATGCTCATTCTTAATTGTCATTTGCCAGTGTTGTTGTCAAAATGTCCAGTTACAAATTAATTTTAACCTGTACTATGCAGCTTCTCTGCTTATTCTACAGTATGTTATTGGAGCGTTCATGTTTGTAGAGACAGAATAACTGCATTCTAAAGGCTGCTACAGTTCTACAGAGACAGTTAGCGTTAGCTTCAGAACATCACAAACTATGAATAACCAGTGCAGAAAGCGCGCGGATATGGGAACAAATCAATCTAAAAGTGATGTGTCCATTCCGGAGACGCCTGTCAAGCTGCAATGTCAAATAAATATGGGAGGAGTGTCTGGAACGCCTGGCAATGTGGTTGAATAAATTTGGATTTGGCTAGGTGTTTTTATTTATTTATTTTTTTTAGTTAGTTTTATTGTATTTCTGTTTCTGTAATTTCTTTGTGATTTTAATGCATTTTTCCTGTTGT
>NW_027316532.1:36656750-36676750 GCF_026437365.1 Eucyclogobius newberryi
GTTTTAATGGATATACGTAGATAAACAGTAATAGCTCACAGACAAATTGTGTGATTTTGCGACTATAGAAGCTAAAATAAGCAATTTTCCATCTCTTGTCAACGTTTGCTTCCTAAACATATATCTCTAAAGCCAGAACACAAATAAAGTGATATAGGTTGTTAGATTATGATATACCATAAAAGGTCAACAATGTAGAGACACATCCACGAGGGAGCAGCTCTTTGGCTCTTTTAAGTCCCCCTTCTTCAAACATCCATATAAGGTCAACTATCTAAACTTTCATCGTTAACAATGAGTAAGAAGAAAAAGAAAATAAGATAAGATAAGATAAGATATTCCTTTATTGTCCCACATGGGGAAATTTCATTGGTGCAACGCAGGTAGATACAGAGGTAGATACAGAAGAACAGATCACTTATAGGAAGTCTGAAAAACACTTTCAGTAGAAGATCTCCTACAAATAAATAAAAACTCCCATAGACAAATAAATAAATACCATTGCATGTGATCCCCACAGTAATTGCACATGAATATGTGTCACGACAGCACATAGATTGCACATGAATTTCACAGTAATTGCACATGAATTCCAACAGCAATTGCACATATGACAGAATTGCACATCAGTATTAGGTTAGGTCAGTATTGCGACGGGATAACGTGACGATCTCCGGGTAAGACGACCGTTCTCCGCAGTTTCATGAGTTCCTCCTTTGTGGAAACGCGGTACGAGCCGGGGGGCGGGGCCGGAGCCGGGGGGCGGGGCCGGGGGGCGGGGCCGGAGCCGGGGGGCGGGGCCGGAGCCGGGGGGCGGAGCCGGGGGGCGGGGCCGGAGCCGGGGGACTCAGAGCCAAGACACATCGCAACGACACGACGAAAACACTCAATCCAGCCGAATAAAGTCAAAACAAGTTAATTTAAAGCGATTCCAGTGCGTGTCCCGATCGTTCGTGAAGTTCCTCTTTCATATAAACGTGTATATAAACGTGTACCGACGACACGCCGTACTTTAGCGCGGCCGGAGGGCGCGGGGGGGGGCTGGTGGGCTCGCTCGGAGCTAGCTCACGTCACAACAACACAACGAACGCAACGAAAAACGCTCAAATCCAGCCGAAAAAAGTCCAAAACAGTTGAATTAAAAAACTATTCCAGCGCGTGTCCCTATCGTACAGTAAAATAGAAAAAATATACTAACTATATTTACAAAATATAGGAGATAAAGCACAATAAGTGTGAGAAAGAAGAGAGAGCGTTTACACCGGGCTGCCAGCTGTACCAGCGCCTTATGACGTATAATGAAGTAAAGTAAAAAGAATTGTAAACATTATAAAAATCAGATTTGCTTAAAACCGTATTTCTGGCCAATCTCAATTGTAATGGATCGGAATTGCCAATTTATAGGGTAACTTCTTGTTCGTATTAAAAAGCAATACAACTCCCTGCGCTCACACAAAGCAGAGATCCTGCTCTGTTGTGCCTCTCTGCGCCTCCTGCAAAGAGGAGAAAGACCCACACGCACTGCAACAGAAGGATTAAAGACAGTTTCCTTTGCTCCGGGCCAAAGCCTGGGGGTCGTTGGTGGACAAGTGCACCTGTATATCTGCAAACAACTGCTCCCTCAACATGCAATATCTGAAGCATCGAGGGGGGTGTGTTCTATTATGTGTGGGGGGCAGAATCCCAGCAGCTTCTCTCAAGCCAACTTCTTCTCCTCTTGCCTCATGCGCAGCCTTGACGTACTCGATAGTCCCCACAGCAGGTTCTCCTCCAAACACTGACCACATGCGTGAGGAATGCATGAGCTGGACGCTTCTCACATGGACACACGCAGAAGTGCCCATAAACGCCAATGAATCAGACACGAAATATCTGCTGCTTGTGCATCTGACAACAGCAGGTGGCCCCTGAATGCACTTTTATTTTCTAATCCTCGTAAATGTTAGATGTATAGAATTATTTGCAGCACAAGTATTGTCTGTAAAAGTAATGGAACTTCAGCATGTACGTAACCATGGTAATAATAGGAGAGTCATATTTGAGCACTAGTGGTTGATTCAACAAAAATACATTAACAAAGCATCACATGTATTGGTATAAGTGTATTATTAATGCATTTATCTATTTATTTGACATTATGGACATAGCAATTACATTGGATGAACCATATTGTTGTTGTTGTTGTTGTTGTTGTTGTTGTTGTTGTTGTTGTTGTTGTTGTTGTTGTTGTTGTGTTACTGTGTGTACTGGCGGTTGCAGCCAACTGAAAAGGTGCATTTACCGCCATCTGCTGTAGTTGTACGTCTTCAAAGTCCGTGTTTTACGCTGCGTCGTAAAGAGAGGGAAAATGAGAAAGAGAAAGAGAAAGAGATGCAATGCGTCGAATGTTGTTATTCATTGGTTTCAACTTCCTGTTACATCTTTACACCGTTCAAAAGATATGATATTCTGTTTTAAATTGTTATTGCCGTGTTCTGCGTTTCAGTTCTCAGAGGTCGAATTTTCATAGCTCCGCAACAATTCTGAACCCCAAGTTTATCCGAGTTACACAATCCAACATGCGTTTGAAAAAAGATCAACATTGGAGAGGTCAAATATTGATAGTTCTTGTACTATTTTACCTTTAGTTTCTCTTTACTGTCGCTCCGCTGTCTGTGAGCTGCTCCTCAACAGCCTCTGCAGTATTTAAAACTAATGTTGCTAAGGTCAACGCGGGGCTAATACCAACAAATGCAAATCAAATCCAATCCAACAATGCTTTATAAACTGCAAATGTTATAACACTGTCCAGGTTCATAAATGCACTTAATTGGATCCATATGTTGGCTGATGTGAGCACTTTCCTGGTTTGTGTTAGTTGTTTTGAGTCATTAATAAAAATGCAGCATTATTCCAAGCTCCAACAAGTAGCTGAATATCCTCCTGCCAGAACCTTATTTCATACTCCGCTGTAGGAAAAAACA
Source organism: Eucyclogobius newberryi (assembly GCF_026437365.1). NCBI lineage: Eukaryota > Metazoa > Chordata > Actinopteri > Gobiiformes > Gobiidae > Eucyclogobius > Eucyclogobius newberryi. Next base: position 36,659,714 of record NW_027316532.1, read on the forward strand.
CTGTGTGAGTTACAATGGCAATGGTACTTTTTATCCTTTAAAGAAAATAATAATTCTGAAACACTTGGATTTTCAACACTCTACTGGAGGTTTTAGAGCAGTTCAGAGCAGTACAACATTTGAAAATGAGAAAATGCACAGTATTAATATTCGATTCCGTCCTGATTTGAAGGATTTTGTGAACCTTTCCATATTCAAAAGGACTGAATATTTCAATTTGAATTGCGCTATACAAGCTATATCATTGCACTATCATGGATGCCCTCAGTTCAGCCACAGTTTCAAACAAATATTTAAGATATTCAAGTCAGTTTTAGGTCAGTGAGAAGAAAGTTCCAAGTTCATTCTCGGTCCAACAGAGGAAAACTGTCCAAAAAACGATACATAAACCAAAAGGCATTGTTTCATATAGCATTACAAATAAATAACTTTTTTAATAGTTTATTTGAAGTCGTAGCAGTAGTAACAGTAGTATAGTAATAATAGCAGTAGAGGCGTAGTAACCGTCACAGTCGTAGAACTAAATGAATCAATCCACACATACCACTGAGATTGGACATTTGGACCCGGCAGCAGCAGGTGGTCCTTCAGCACTTCATCATGACCCTCCTGCATCAAGGTCAGACAGCGGCATGTCACTGTTGCTTGTCAAAATAGATCGTGGTATGAAGGTTCTTGAAAAGCAATTGACCCATGAGAATGTTTTGAATTCGACCTTTGGCTGCCGCAGTTACACATTCACACTTACACAACTAAATGCAGGAAGAACCCCCACATACGCAGCACAATGGAACGCCAAGCAGAACCTGGCCCAGAGCAGGGCGGGGCCCCTGAAGCACGTCTACGACCTGGCGCCTGCTGCGTTTCTTACATGGTCAAAATAAGACGGCATTGGATTAAAGATGAAGACAAACGACTGGGCTCAGTTAAGATGCACAAAGCAGAGCTGATGGTGACAGGCCTAAATCCTGCACTGAAACTGATCCATGGGTTGGACGGAGAGTTGGACCGTTTCATGCAGGAAGAATTTAGGCATGATTTCACTTGGCTTTGCTTTGAGAGGACTGGCTCCTTCCACTTTCCACTGCTCTGTGGATAACTGGGGCATGAACTCTCCACCTGCTTAGGTTAGATTACTATGAAATGAGTTGTTTTGATGGAGAAGAGTTAGAGGTTAGGTAAATGTTTGGACAGAAAGATATATGGGGTTACATAAAATAGGCAAAAATGTATTTCATGGTATATTTTCAGATTTTCAGAACAGCCTCGAGATGATTTTTATCCAAAAATTTAGATACTGACCAGATAAATCCCAATATATCAAATACAAATTAAAAATACATACATCATTATAATAAAAATCAGAAATATAATCATAATCTCAATCATAATCATGCCCATAATAATAACAATACATAACTAAAACAATTCAATATTTTTGTTTGATGATGTTGATTATTTGAACATTTTTAAATATTGCAGATATACATGTCACTTGGATATGTATCTGATCTCATTCTTGCACTTTAAGCATCTCCTCTTCCTCTTCGTAAAAATAGACCCAGAGAATTTGGCCCATCAGTAGAAGCAGAGACAGATGAATAATACTCGTCGTACCTGGCAGAGAGCTCGGCTGTGTCGTTGTCACCTTCTTTTATAGCTGACGTGCCACCGGATCAAAGCTCAGCGTGTGTCACTGAGCCTGGGCTGGAGGTAAGAGGAGAACGTGTGTGATGTCCGCCACGTAAAGCCCGGCCACGCATTCCACCAGCCTCGCCTCATTTAGATCTGACGCGTAACATTAGCCACTCAAGTATGTACTGCAACTAAGGACTGTGAATGTTTGGTGAATATTATACTCGAGCGTACACGGATATGGGAAGCATCATGTTTACACGGGTTTGGAAATCAGACATTCAAACGGACAAAGTGGAGAGAGTCGGGATGAGCCCCAAACTGGAAGAAAACGAATCAACACAAAACAGACGCTGCCTGATTTGTGTCGTGTGTGACTCACGAACGTTTTTAAGACGTTTCCGCTCCACTGGATTTTCTTTGTCAGCCAAAAAATGTTTCCCATTACACTCGGGGTACGCTGGGAGATGGAATAGGAGGGTGTGTCCCCTTCTTTTCCTCTCAAGCAGCAGAATGTTTGTGATTATTGATGACCTACTTCCTGCTTGATCAAAATGACACTTGGTGGTCCAGATGAACGATCCATGGAGGGCTCGCACGGCTCTTCCAAATAAACACGCCCACATTCTCCAAGCTGACTCACTGACGATTGAAAGCGCAGCGGTCCCAGACAGCTGAGGTCGTGCTGTTGGTCAGGGCTGCACCTGTCAATGAAAGACTTGGGTCGCCTTGTCCAAACGCTGTAGGCATTTGCTCATTTGAACCTCATGAATGCATAGTAAGTACATACCCCCTTTAAATGCTAATTCAGTCCATTAGGCCGTGTGTTTTACGTGATTTCCAGATCTCTTTTACTATGATGGTCGAGGAGTCATTTACAGAAACGAGCCCTGGTTGAGTTACAGTTACATGAATGAATCACAGCGTCGCCATTTAGCAGCTGCAGCTCTGATAAGTGGAGACAGTCGGCACAGGAAATGTCATGTTTCATTATAAATCTGTTAAATTAGTTCATAAAACCGTATCAACCTTTTCAAAACCCTGTCATAAGTGGTATCTTCAAATCACTAAATATGAATGTTATAGACTTTAACAGAAAGTTTACAGCTGCAGAGGTAATTCAATCATCTTACACTTTACATTTTCTGTACTTATGAATATGTATTATAGGTGTGGACGACAATAATACCAGTGATTGTGAACATGTGGTAGGTTTGGATAGACTTGGATATAGATTTAAAAGGTTGCATCGAAGAGCTATGTTCTCAATACAGGGAGAACAAATAAATCACTGTAAACCGGAGTCTAAAGGATATGTTAAAAAGAAAGAACTGTGACCTTTCAGACCAAGAATGTATGGCATTTGGTGAGTGTTGCACTTGTCCGAAGTGTGTAGAGAGGTTGAATAATGAACCACATGCGATTGCGCTCCATTCACAGACACACATCGCCGAAAAGTATAGAAAACACATTGCAATCTACGTTCCTATTATCCTATTATTGCCTAATGCCTAAACTTATGCCTCATGTTGTGATAATGAGTCAACAAGTTGAGGAGCATAAGCAATAACACACATTTTTTGGGTTACAAATATGTACACATGTCTCCAGTTTCTCAATGACTCTGCTTTATAAACACACTTGCCATAATTCATCTATCATAGTTTTGTTACCAAACATCTCAACACTGCGAGCCGCATCAACACAAATGTACAAATACGGCTGAAATGCTTCTAGTGGTGTGTTTTATTCAGCTCCAACTGTGTTTTTAATGTTTGGTTTGCCTTCTCCTGTGACTCACGCTAGAACAACAAATACCTCCTTCACTTTAGCAGCGCTCAGGCCCGGGACAGAACCCGAATCAAAGGCGGCGGGTTCAAGGTCTTACTCACAGTTCACATGAGACGCTACTCTGCTCTCTGTCAGAGCCAGAGACGCAGCTACAGCCGCTCACACTGTAATGTATGCAGCGTTTATGTTACTCACCTCATTGTGTTAATGTTCTTAGCACCGTGGCCACTCAGCACTTTACATAAAACCACTAATGATGATGATGTGTGTGATCTCAGCGACTGCATGTGTCACTGTGGATACATCAACAGGTGATTATTCAGCTATATTTGACTATATTTGATGTCAGAGTCGCTGCCTGATATATTTTGAGTTGAGAAATGGCTTAGTGTTGGACTTCATGCTGCTTTTCTGGGAGGTAGACGCTGAATAAGCAAAGAAAGGAACATGGGTTTTTTTTAATGTGTGTGTTATGGCAACTACTGTGTCACAATACTAACATTTCAGACTAGTTATTTACTACCAGTTGAGATCCCACAATGATATTTTTGAATAATTTGTAATAGACAATTTTAAAATTATTCAGAAATGAACTTAATTAAATTATTAATTGTATTTAAAATGTTAAATTAATTAAATAATATCAATTAAATCCATTCAATAAAATGTATGTAATTAAACAAAATAATCACTTAAGTTTACTTACTTAATTTAAATTCATATATGTACATTTGTTTACTTCATTTAATGTAATTTAATGGATTTTAATATAATTTAATTCAATCTAAATAAATAAAGACTTTTATTCAGAGCAATCTGTCTGTTAGAGATTTTATTCTCAGGTAAATATTTCAACCATGGTCATTTTTTTTTTCACTGGCAAATATGGTAGAATACTCACCTTTCAAAATTCACATTTAAGCTTTATTCATCTACTCAAATGCATCATTGTGCTTTTAATTCTGGCAGTAAACGTGACTATTACCCAAGGTCAGAGTTTCAGTGGGCCTCTGAAATATGAAATATGAGGGAGCAGAAACTGGACATGTTTTGGGCTCTTTCTGCCGTGTTACCTGGAGGCTGGAGGCTGGAAGCAGGAGGCAGGAGGCTGGAGGCTGGAGGCTGGAAGCAGGAGGCAGGAGGCAGGAGGCAGGAGGCAGGAGGCTGGAGGCTGGAGGCAGGAGGCTGGAGGCTGGAAGCAGGAGGCAGGAGGCAGGAGGCAGGAGGCAGGAGGCAGGAGGCAGGAGGCTGGAGGCTGGAGGCTGGAGGCTGGAGGCTGGAGGCTGGAGGCTGGAGGCTGGAGGCAGGAGGCTGGAGGCTGGAGGCAGGAGGCTGGAGGCTGGAGGCTGGAGGCTGGAGGCTGGAGGCTGGAGGCTGGAGGCTGGAGGCTGGAGGCTGGAAGCAGGAGGCAGGAGGCAGGAGGCAGGAGGCAGGAGGCAGGAGGCAGGAGGCTGGAGGCTGGAGGCTGGAGGCTGGAGGCTGGAGGCTGGAGGCTGGAGGCTGGAGGCTGGAGGCTGGAGGCTGGAGGCTGGAGGCTGGAGGCTGGAGGCTGGAGGCTGGAGGCTGGAGGCTGGAGGCTGGAGGCTGGAGGCTGGAGGCTGGAGGCTGGAGGCTGGAGGCTGGAGGCTGGAGGCTGGAGGCTGGAGGCTGGAGGCTGGAGGCTGGAGGCTGGAGGCTGGAGGCTGGAGGCTGGAGGCTGGAGGCTGGAGGCTGGAGGCTGGAGGCAGGAGGCAGGAGGCTGGAGGCTGGAGGCTGGAGGCTGGAGGCTGGAGGCTGGAGGCTGGAGGCTGGAGGCTGGAGGCTGGAGGCTGGAGGCTGGAGGCTGGAGGCTGGAGGCTGGAGGCTGGAGGCTGGAGGCTGGAGGCTGGAGGCTGGAGGCTGGAGGCTGGAGGCTGGAGGCAGGAGGCAGGAGGCTGGAGGCTGGAGGCTGGAGGCTGGAGGCTGGAGGCTGGAGGCTGGAGGCTGGAGGCTGGAGGCTGGAGGCTGGAGGCTGGAGGCTGGAGGCTGGAGGCTGGAGGCTGGAGGCTGGAGGCTGTGTCCATGTTCCTTCAAAGACACGACTGCATCATCAGTGTTGGTTCATGTAAAGTGGAGAATGATTGTCAGATGGAATTAAAGTGTCAGCCGCAAAATGACCCACTGTCGCCTCAGGCACAAGGCACAAGGTCTTCTATGGCACATACATTTAATCATTCCTTATTGTCAGATAGTGATGAATGACTTTTTACATTGCCAACATGAGCCGACCGGTCGAATTCACAAATTGTAAAGAAAGCTGTTCATCAAATGTTTGTACAATGCAAGTCATTGGAAAGGGTTTTATTGCATGTTACATTACAACAATATCCACTCATTATGTCATTTTTATGGGTTTCATTGCCTGACCAACCAAAACCAAGACCACACACTTTGACAATACTTTACAAATATGTTTTGGTCTAGAATCCATTCTGTCTCCCTGATTTCCAATGGACATGATTGACAGCCGGGTCAACAAATCAGAGAAACGTATGGTCTGTTTGTGTCTAAACAAACACGTTACGAGGGAAATAGAACTGAAAAACTGTCATTCTGTACGTTACGAGAATATCTAAGAGGAGATATTCTGTATTTGAGAGTCACGTGATACAAATGAGTGGCTGTGGCTGGACCGTCCCAAGTTAGAAGAGTTTTTTAGACCCTTATGATCTGATTCCAGACTCTGCATTGGAACAGAAAATGCTCACTGTTGTCTGAGCATTTAACAATTTATAAAGGAATATTTTATTATTTGAATGGTGGAAAGTCAACAAAAGTATGATAGTTCTGATTCAAGATGTACAATTACTTCACTATTTAAATTACACATTTAAAATATTACACATTTAAAACATTACACATTTAAAACATTTAAAACATCACACATTTAAAACATCACACATTTAAAACATCACACATTTAAAACATTACACATTTAAAACATTACACATTTAAAACATTACACATTTAAAACATCACACATTTAAAACATCACACATTTAAAACATCACACATTTAAAACATTACATTTAAAATATTACACATTTAAAACATTACACATTTAAAACATTTAAAACATCACACATTTAAAACATTACACATTTAAAACATTACACATTTAAAACATCACACATTTAAAACATTACACATTTAAAACATCACACATTTAAAACATCACACATTTAAAACATTACACATTTAAAACATTACACATTTAAAACATTACACATTTAAAACATTACACATTTAAAACATTACACATTTAAAACATCACACATTTAAAACATTACACATTTAAAACATCACACATTTAAAACATCACACATTTAAAACATTACACATTTAAAACATTACACATTTAAAACATTACACATTTAAAACATCACACATTTAAAACATTACACATTTAAAACATCACACATTTAAAACATTACACATTTAAAACATTACACATTTAAAACATCACACATTTAAAACATCACACATTTAAAAAATTACACATTTAAAACATCACACATTTAAAACATTACACATTTAAAACATCACACATTTAAAACATTACACATTTAAAACATTACACATTTAAAACATCACACATTTAAAACATCACACATTTAAAACATTACACATTTAAAACATTACACATTTAAAACATTACACATTTAAAACATCACACATTTAAAACATTACACATTTAAAACATCACACATTTAAAACATTACACATTTAAAACATTACACATTTAAAACATTACACATTTAAAACATCACACATTTAAAACATTACACATTTAAAACATCACACATTTAAAACATTAAACATTTAAAACATCACACATTTAAAACATTACACATTTAAAACATTACACATTTAAAACATCACACATTTAAAACATCGTAGAAAAAGCTTCAGGTGTAGTCATCTGGACTCAGTTAAAAAAAAATTAGACGTTTCGACTCTCATCCAAGAGTCATTGTCAATAAAAGAATTTAGGTCGAGAACTCCGATATTAATACTGTTCTGTGGTAAGACCCGCCCATTGGGCGGAGCCTTCTTGAAGTAGAAAGAGTTGTTTGTTTCAACAGAAACTCCCCCCTTGTATCTACCGAGCTAGCCTATTCAGAATCTTAATGGACTATTAGAATCCTCTTTGTCTTTGTGAGACCCTGGCTCAACCACCCTGAGTACCTGATTAGCATCTAAATGTCCTGGTCCTGGTCCTCTACCTTTCCAGGGGTTCAGTATACCATTATAAATAACAGGAAGATTGAATCTTAGCCCTCCATTTCTGTTTAAAGAAGGTCTTTCTTTTTTAACAAAAATAGCTTCCTTAACTCCTCTTTCAAACCATCTTTTCTCCTGCTTAAAACCTTCACCTCACCGTCTTCAAACGAGTGATTAGAGGCTTCAAGATGGAGATGCACGGCACTCTGAGGTCCTGAACTTGTATTTCTTCTGTGCTGATAGAGCCTCTTGTGTAGAGGCTGTTTTGTCTCACCTATGTACCGTTCTTTACAGCTTTCTTCACTGCATTGGATCGAATAAACTACATTGCTCTGTTTTTGAGTCGGCAACTTGTCCTTAGGATGAACCAGTTTTTGTCTTAAAGTGTTTCCTGGTTTAAAATAAACAGGGACTTCGTGTTGTCTAAAAATTCTCTGCAGTTTTTCCGACAGGCCAGACACATAAGGGATAGAAACACCCTTCCTTCTCTGTTCAGTTTCCCTTTTGTCCTGCTTTTTGGTTCTCTTCACTCTGTTGAGGGCCCAAGCGGGGTAACCACAGGCTGAGAGGGCATTACGGACATGTTTTTCCTCTTTCTTCTTGCCCTCTGAGCTGGTGGGCACACCTTGAGCTCTGTGTTGTAAGGTTCTGATCACCCCCAGCTTGTGCTGTAGTGGGTGGTTGGAACCAAAGAGCAGATACTGGTCCGTGTGTGTAGGTTTCCTATATACTTCTATTTGGAGTTTCCCGTCCTCTCCTCTGATCATGGAACAATCAAGAAAGGCCAAGCGATTCTCCTTAGCGTCTTCTCTTGTAAACCTAATATGTGGGTCCACAGCATTGATGTGATCAGAGAAGGTTTCCAGCTCTTGTTTCCTAATTGTTACAAAAGTATCATCGACATAGCGGAGCCACAGTTTTGGGGCTATGCCTGAGAATGAGGACAGTGCCTTCTTCTCAAAGTGCTCCATGTACAGGTTGGCCACTATGGGAGAGACGGGCGAGCCCATGGCACAGCCATGAATCTGTCTGTATTTAGATGCTGATTAGCATTTAGATGCTAATCAGGTACTCAGGGTGGTTGAGCCAGGGTCTCACAAAGACAAAGAGGATTCTAATAGCCCATTAAAATTCTGAATAAGCTCGGTAGATACAAGGGGGAGTTTCTGTTGAAACAAACAACTCTTTCTACTTCAGGAAGGCTCCTCCCAATGGGTGGGTCTTACCACAGAACAGTATTAATATCGGAGTTCTCGACCTAAATTCTTTTATTGACAATGACTCTTGGATGAGAGTCGAAACGTCTATTTCTTCAAACTGAGTCCAGATGACTACAACTGAAGCTTTTTCTACTATGGAACACGCCTGGACGAATGAGGGATTACACCGACATTTAAAACATCACACATTTAAAACATTACACATTTAAAACATTACACATTTAAAACATTTAAGAAAAAAAAACGAAATCTACCTTTAAAGGCACAGAATTCTTTTTTAAAAGTCACTCTCTTTGTCTTTTAAAATCAAACAAAAACCCCTGATTTAGACCATTTCACGCGATCTCAGTTCCGACCTTAAGGAGTTCCAAGCTGCAGGAGCAGCATAGGAAAAAGCTCACTTCCCCAAGTCAGTCCTACAGAGGCAGAAAAGTGGCCATTACCAGTCGTTTGTGGGGTTCAAGTGTAAAATAGGCTTTATCGAGATAATAAAACAACAAAACGTTTTATCTTACATTTTTAGTGAGGTTTAGTGAGTTTTAAAAGAGAGCTCTTGCTCAAATATAAAGTCACTTCAAATTTGAAACTAGCAATTCAGAACGATATCAAAGCCTTCTTCTAAATCTGACTTTAAATCATTGTCTTTGAAAAAAACAAAAACAAACAAACTTCTAATGAATTATTTAGGCTTAAATCTTGTTCAACTTTAACATACACATTATCTAACCCGTGTCCTGCAGACAAAAGTGTCGCTTCAGGGCGCACCATAAATCACTGCACGACCATTGATTTATTGACAGTGTGAAATGGAGCTGACAGTTCCTCCTGACTGATCATTGGTCCAAACCTTTTACCTGCACTCAGACACAGGAAGTCATTTCATCTGTGTTTGTCCTTGTGTTTCCATCTGGACAACTGGACCCACCAGAGCACGCTTGACCTTGGCACCTTTCAACTTAGACCTCCCGGTTCACCCAAACGCTGAGAGGGATGATGTGCAAAGACATTGACAGCATTTGGGGAGTTTAATTACAACATCGTACTTTAACTTGTACTCATGAATATCATTATGAAGAAAAGCTTATATTGTGTAGTCGTGTGAAGTGTCGAGCTATTAGACTTCACAAAAATGTATAGAATTGACTTTTTTTGTATTTTATTTTGACAATGGAGTTTAATTTTGCGCCGGTTAGAATTAAATGTAGATTGTAAACTTTAGCAGTCCATTAATAACAAACTGTTCAGAGCTGGATGATTTGGCGTACGTCCAAAGATACCGAGCGGGTTGAAAGATTTTTAATTGAACGCTGCTTTGTCTGGTCGCACAAAGCTCTACTGTACCATCCCTTCTGAAGTCCTGTGCATCCACCACGGCAAAGGTCGGGGGATAATAGCGCATAATGTGTGGATTGTTATGGTTTGGGGGGCAGTGGGGTTTAAGAGGCGTGGTGTACGGGGGAGGACTTGAGCCAATCGGAATGTCCCGCTCGCTGGGGACCCACGATGTGATGGAGGACACAAATGACACCTTTGTGTATAAAAGATGGAACTTTCTCACTGCCTCAAACTCCAGGAAGAGTTCTATTTTCTCAAATGAACTCCTGCTGTTCATAAGCTTTATTTAGGTTACATCATTCTGTGAAAAGAATATGAAAGCTCACAGACAATGACAGACAGACTTTAAAAGTAACTCGTTACGTTACCTCGTTACTGCCCGGGGGGAAAAATGCTGAATGTAACGCGTTACCAATGATTAACGTTATTGAATAATCTATATAGTTTACCGACAATCCCTTTGCGTTGCTGAACACAGTAACATAATCATTAAATTTGATATGTTTGTCTGAGCTTTATTCATATTTTATTTTGACAGATCACCACAATACAACGCCATACAATAAGCACATGTAGGCCTGTCCTCAAGAAATGAAAAATATCACTAAAACAAAATGAGTGGATTGGCAGGAGCACTGACGCAAAAACAACAGAACGCGCGTGATTTAGGCCTGTAGTTCATTTAACTACAGGCCTCATTATTTGGGGGTTACATACCTTGATAACAGAGGCACTATCAAATCACTAATTCACAAATACATACAAGCGTAAGGCCGCAGTTATTTTATTATTTGGTTTACGGATTTTTAAATAAATATATTGAACAGGCGGACAAAATCTAAATATAATTTCAGTTTCAAAAGATTTTTTCTTCCAGGTTTGCCCAAAACGGACCACGGGAGGAGAAGGGAGGAGGCGGGAGACGCGCAGGAGCGTGTACAGTAGATTTAGCGTGTTTTGCATTGGTAGAACTGACGCTTCTAAGTGTGCAGCCTTAGTCACGGCAAAACGTGCTGGAGAAAATGTGGTAAACGGGTTTAAAATGTATATTTGCGATATAAAGACGCGCAGCAGCTTCACACGCTCTTATCTTTGACTTAATACCGCTTTTTATATTTCATTTAATGCTATTTTGCGTTGTCGGCGGTACTTCATAATCAAAATCATAATCTTTTATTTTTTTATATTGTAGAAATCAATAATCTAAGTGCGGCGGATCCGTAAAACAAGTAATAAAATAACCGCGGCCTAAATACTAAAGTAACCATGCGTAAAGGACTTTTTTCTGGCAGGGAGAATCCACTCACAGTCAAGTCTCTTCTTATATATTTAAACTCTTTCTGTTTTTGTCTGCTGGACTGGCATTAATTGACCATAAAAGGATTGCACATTACTTGGTTTGGCAGTAACTCAGAAGAGACGAGACATTCTCAAAACACTCATTAAGCTGCAAAGCAATGGGAAAAAACACCAACGCTTTCATAAAATTACCTTATTATCTTTCAACCTGAGCCTATTTCACCACTTTCACCATTTTACCACATTAGGATCCGTTTTAACCAGCTCTTAATTCCTCTTCCTGCACATCAGTCACACAGAGAGGTCAGAATAAGAGTGTGGGATTGCAGTTCACAAAAGTGCTGAGTAAATGGATTTTCCTATACCCCAAAGCGCCGCCTCCCCCTTGTTTGACTTCCTATAACACATACAGCACTGACCGAAGCACGTTGTAATCCACACGGCTCAACAACTTAGTCTTTTCTCTCCGGGGCTCGCACAGGCCGTTCTTCAAAGCAGAATCGTACGAATACATCTGGAGGTGTTGACATTGTGCCATCTTAAAAAAACGTGACCACAGTGACCTCACCTTTTTGAAACCTGTAAAAAAGTCCAGAGGAATCGGGAGCTGCGTCCAGCTCCGCAGCAGGTGGGAGCGGCTCAAAAACCGCATCTGATTCTTTTGAAAATATTTTGCAAAAGCTGTAACTCGGCGAGAAGAAGGCGAACGCGGGGAAATGATAGACATGTGGTGCGAGCCGGACTTCCCCTGTATTAGCCATGACAACACGTGCTTTTTCTACTTTTATAACACGAGCTGACTCACTGCATAACGCATTCACGCCGACTTTTCTCTGTCCCATGGCACACATTAACTAATAACACTAAATCAAATTAGCCAGAGAATGTTGACAGGGGGTTGGAGCCGCGCCCATCTGGCTTCAGAATAGGATGGTCCAGAGTCAGGAGTTGTTCTTGTCTAAATGCATTGGAGTGAGGTACATATTACAAGAGAGATGTTTAATTTAATGAGGAGACAGTAATCTAGACTGTAGATGTGTAGGACTAGCAATGTTGTTTCATTGAAATGACCAACTGTGTGTTAAGTGTAGAGATACAGTTTTTTTTATGGCCGATGTCGATTGTTTAGAACCAAGAGAAACCGATGGCCAATAAGCTCGGCTTGTTCTTGGGCCAATATTTGGAGACGATTTGGGTTATTTTCCCCAAATCATAACATTTTCATTTACTATATTCAACCAGTTTGTTGTAAATCAAGAGAGTGGATAAGAGAGAGTAATAATGTTGTCTCATCTTTACACTAAAGTGTTCAAATTGGGCTTCATGTGTGTTTATTCTGCAGCTGTTTGGCCAAACTCTGCTGGAGATTTAAGGCTGATGTCGGACGATGTCGGATGCAAAAAAGTCCTGATATCGATGTACTTCTACAGTTAAAGGAACAATAGTTCGTATAAAATGTAACCGTTATGTGAGAACAACATTTCTCCAAACTGATTCATTCTATATTGCCACGAAAAGACAACGTTTAACTTTGGCACATGGTTTTTAACAGGACCACAAATTAAGATTATGGCTCATTCTAATCTGCAACCCAAAACATGCCCCATAGGTAAAACCCCCAGCTACGTCCTGACCAAGCCAAGCACAGACCTGGAGATGGGTCCCCGGGCGCTGCAGTGGCCCCTGCATGACCCCTGCTCCTGTAGAGATGCCCCAGTGGATGAGTCAAATGCACTGGACAAATTTCCCTATGACAATAAAGTACCTTAACTTTGCTTTCCTTAACCTCGACCTTAACAACACCATGTTAAATAAAGTAAAATGCAAGTTTTGATTGATCACATGGGCCCCTATAGAGGAAATGCACCTGACCTCACTGGTCACGTGATTCAGAGTAGCGCCGCCCTTGTGGACTGCAAAACCACACGGATACACGGATACACGCACACGGATACACGCACACGGATACACCTACACAAGCACACGGATACACGCACACGGATACACGTACACGGATACACGTACACGGATACACGCACACGGATACACCTACACACGCACACGGATACACGCACACGGATACACGTACACGGATACACGCACACGGATACACCTACACACGCACACGGATACACGCACACGGATACACGGATACACGCACACGGATACACCTACACACGCACACGGATACACGCACACGGATACACGTACACGGATACACGCACACGGATACACGTACACACGCACACGGATACACGCACATGGATACACGCACACGGATACACGCACACGGATACACGCACACGAATACACGCACACGGATACACCTACACACGCACACGGATACACGCACACGGATACACGCACACGGATACACGCACACGGATACACCTACACACGCACACGGATACACGCACATGGATACACGCACACGGATACACGTACACACGCACACGGATACACGCACATGGATACACCTACACACGCACACGGATAAACACACACAGATACACGCACAGGGATACACGTACACGGATACGCGTACACGGATACATGCACACGGATACACGGATACACGTACACGGATACACACACACGGATACACGCACACGGATACACGTACATACGCACACGGATACACACACACGGATACACACATACGCACTGTGATGTCAGAACTTTCTTCAAATGATGGACTTTCTGAATCTGCTGCAAGGTTGTCAGACCCTCATAAAGAGGTGAGACAGGTCCAGACCCGTGCTCCTGCCCAAAGCCATGTTACAGCCAGTGTTTTCAGCGAGTCGCGGCTCTTCGGCAGTAACAGTGACGCTACCCGGACATATACAATTACCTGATCAACAAAACGTCTTCGTACACGGCTGAAGCACTGAAATGTTACAAGAGCTTGGATGGCTATAAATACTTCGTGGCTGGATGGATTAAGGAACTTTATGTGAAAACCCCGTCTTCATCAACTTGCCCGTATTGATCATTAGCAAAGTAAGCAATTTCAATTCAACCTCCCGTTAGCACTACGCTACTGAAATCATATGCTTGTAGCCGAGGCAGGATGACTCTGCGATCTTTCTGGCGCGTGTGCGTGCTTGTCTTTCTTGCAGTCCACAATGGAGCAATACTCTGAGCCACGTGACGCCGTGACGTCACTGCATTTCCTCTGTAGTAACTGGAGTTTAGATGTACCAAACTTCAGGCCAAAGACATCAGAACCTGATTAAATTGTTGGTGTATTCTGCAAGTTTCGCCCTATGCAGTTCATTTTATAATCATTCACGTTTTGTGTAATGCTTAAACCACAACCAAAATATTTACAGGCACATTTAATTAATTTAAATTAAGTTTTGCAAATATTGCCAAAGTGTACCAGTAATATTCTCTGCAGGGACATAAGATGTGTGATTTGATTTGACTGGTTTGCATAATGTCAGATTTTTTTATTGTTTGTTTGTCACTGAAAATTTGAGAGATTCTTTTAATAAATACAATCTTCCTCTTACTAAGCTATCCTGAAATGACCACCTACGTCTACTTAATCTTCATTTTCAAGCAACAACCCATAACTCAATTTTGGCCACACTCCTTCTGCAATAGGCAAATTTGAAGTATATTAAATTAGCTGGTGTTTGGCAATTTAACACAGCTCCAGTATATCAGGCTGAAAACATGGCCATGGTTCAGACCTCAGACATCCAGAAATTGTCAAATGGGGCCAAAAAGATTATTTACTTATACTTTTTTTACTTACTGCTCTCTGCAGGGAAACTGCATGTAAACAAACCAACTGCAAAACAGACAAGTAACAAGTAACAGTAGATGCGTTTCTACTTATGCAAGACAATTTAGTGAGTCAACCTGCAATACACGAGAACATGACAATGACTCTTGGATGGGTCTAAGGTCTTGTGTCCAGATGACTACAACTTCTACAATGGAACATTCTGGATGAATTAAGGATTACACCGACCAACCTGCAATAAAGGAACATCAACATGACAAATGTGAGAGCCTGTGATTTTGAATAGGCCCCTAAACTTATGCAACATGGGCTGGATTACATTTGTCATGTGTAAAATTGGCCAATTTTGTATGTACAAAAAACACAAATAGTAATGATAACATTCTTAATTATATCATCTGTGTAAACCCAAGGCCCTATAAGATTTCACCAAAAATAAACTATAATAAAAGCTTTTTATTGTATTATGGATGCTTAAAAACATGTTAAAGCTTTGACCTTCTTACTCTGTGGAGCAGGTGGCGAGGCTTCCACCCGGAATCTTACCTGGTGGAGCTTTATTTGAATTAATAACACAAATTTAAATACTTCATATATTTGGCCTCTTAATAAAACACACCAATACTGTCCTTATGATGTGATTGACTTATGGATAAGTCAATCACGATCGCTAACAGGAACAAATGACACACAGAAAGAATTAAAGTAACAGGAGCAGGGCAAAGTCTGGTTTAATTATAATTACAGATATATCACAGTTTGCAGATATTTCTCACAAAAATAACAATGTTTTAAAGTTAAAAGGAACCAAACATAAATAAATAAAACATGAGGTAAATGTGATGATGTCATACAGTTCAGAGCTTGTGTCATAAAACAGCTGAGATTTTCAGAGCATTCAGCCCGCCTCATACTCACCTGTCACTCACCTGTCACTCACATGTCACTCACATGTCACTCACATGTCACTCACCTGTCACTCACCTGTCACTCACATGTCACTCACCTGTCACTCACCTGTCAATGCACCTCGGCTGCAGCGCAGGTGGGGCAGGTTGTGCACATGAGGGGCAGGTTGTGCACATGTGAGGCAGGTTGTGCACATGTGGGGCAGGTTGTGCACATGAGGGGCAGTTTGTGCACATGTGGGGCAGGTTGTGCACATGAGGGGCAGGTTGTGCACATGTGGGGCAGGTTGTGCACATGTGGGGCAGGTTGTGCACATGTGAGGCAGGTTGCGTACATGTGGGACAGGTTGTGCACATGTGAGGCAGGTTGCGCACATGTGGGGCAGGTTGCGTTTATGTGGGGCAGGTTGCGTACATGAGGGGCAGGTTGTGCACATGTGGGGCAGGTTGCGCACATGTGGGTCAGGTTGCGTTTATGTGGGGCAGGTTGCGTACATGAGGGGCAGGTTGTGCACATGTGGGGCAGGTTGCGCACATGTGGGTCAGGTTGCGTTTATGTGGGGCAGGTTGTGTACATGAGGGGCAGGTTGTGTACATGAGGGGCAGGTTGTGCACATGTGGGGCAGGTTGTGCACATGTGGGGCAGGTTGTGCACATGTGAGGCAGGTTGCGTACATGTGGGGCAGGTTGTGCACATGTGAGGCAGGTTGCGTACATGTGGGACAGGTTGTGCACATGTGAGGCAGGTTGCGCACATGTGGGGCAGGTTGCGTTTATGTGGGGCAGGTTGCGTACATGAGGGGCAGGTTGTGCACATGTGGGGCAGGTTGTGTACATGTGGGTCAGGTTGCGT
>NW_027316532.1:36686750-36749250 GCF_026437365.1 Eucyclogobius newberryi
GACAAAAAAGTACTTTGTTTTAGGCCAGGAAAAAATACAAATGAAATGTTGAACACAAAGCATTTTTCAGTCAAATAATATTTTACTTGTCACAAAATGTGAAGCAGTATGTTTAGCTGCTCCTGTTTTTGAACCTGATTTATTCTCATGTTGTCTTCACACCGTACTGACCGCCACAGTCATTACAATGAGCAACATGTCACACTTTACTGTTGTAAAACAGCTGCAGTACATCCAGAACGCTGCTGCTCGGGTCCTGACCAGAACCAGGAAGTATGATCACATTAGTCCTGTTCTCAGGTCTCTGCACTGCCCCCTGTGGCTCAGAGAATAGACTTTAAAGCAGCTCTGCTTGTGTACAAGTCTCTCCATGGCCTAGCACCAAAGTACATCTTGGATATGTTAGTGCCATATGAACCATCTCGGACTCTGAGGACCTCAGGGACCGGCCTCCTGCTGGTGCCAGAGTCAGGACTAAACATGGACCGGCCTCCTGCTGGTGCCAGAGTCAGGACAAAACATGGGGAATCTGCGTTTCAGTTTTATGCAGCTAAAATCTGGAACAGTCTTCCTGAAGATGAGACAGGCTTCTTCTCTGACAATGTTCAAATCTAAGCTAAAAACTGTTTTGTTTAGCTGCGCATATGACTGAAAGGATTTTTTCTTTGCACTCTTCTCTTTTGTTTGTGATTTTATTAGTTTAGAAAATCAGTTGGATTGATAATTTTTAATTTAGTTAATTTTATTGTATTTCTGTTTCTGTAATTTCTTTGTGATTTGAATGCATTTTTCCTGCTGTGAAGCACTTTGAATTGCCTTGTGTATGAAATGTGCTCTACAAATAAACTTGCCTTGCCTTGCCTTTATTTTGCACTTTATCTTATGGGTTATTTGTATGACTTCAGTCCATTATGATTTCAAATGCCATATAATCAATCTAAGAAGCACATTTGGCCAAAATAAAATGCTAGTCTCTGATGTAATGGTAAAGTTGAGCAGAAATGTTCAAGTCATTAAATCTTGCCAGAGCTTGAAACATGTAACTGGCTTTAACGTTGTGCAAATATGGCCCCCAGTTTGAAGAGTTGTTTTCTGTATTTTCCTTTAAACATGGTCTGGGCCAGATTGTATCCCTCTGACCAAAGTCTCAATTCATATGTAAAAGACTAAAAAATGAAAACCTTATGAGAACTCAACAATAAAACAATAGTATTTTAGTTACTATTCAAGAGAATAGATAGAAAGTCTCAGTCTGACAGGCAGAACAGCATCATGGTTGTGATTGTGTGGTTGTTTATGTTGTTCACGAGACCTCAATGGTGTCAGGAAATACCACTGTGAACAAAAACATGCAAATTGCCAAGCAAAAGTGAAGCGGGTGAGAATCTGAGAAGGGACAGAGAACTCAAGCTTCAAAAAGTCCGACATGGTCTGTTTTTAACACTAATGGTCTGACCGCAGGGCCTAAGTTCTACACATCGAATAAGTGCGGTGCATGCAAGCGTGTGTGTGTGTGTGTGTGTGTGTGTGTGTGTGTGTGTGTGTGTGTGTGTGTGTGTGGCTGGAGCAGGAAACTGTGGCAAAGGAAAAAAAATGGACTTTAATGCAGCCCATGTGAGTGGACTACTGACCACAAAATGACCACAGAATTGCACACAGAAACCAGAGAGATTTGAGCTTACCAGGCCACCCTAGGGAGGGTGGGTAGGAAAGAATGGGCTGCTCCACTCGTCTGGACGGAATACGGACTTTTATTATCCACAAACAAAACCATGTTGGTGCTTTTTTATCAATCAATCAATCAATCTCACTTTATTTGTCCCTGGCGGACGATTCAAGCACACTGAGGGTCATCAGATCCAGTGTCAATGCCATTTGAGGAGAGTAACAGCCTCACACAAAAGTCCCTCCTCTGTATCCTGCTGCAGTCCGGTCCAGGAGGAGCCAGAGTCCAGGAGGAGCCAGAGTCCAGGAGGAGCCAGGTGACCTCTCACTTACCAGGTTACCTCTCACTTACCCAGGTGACCTCTCACTTACCAGGTGACCTCTCACTTACCCAGGTGACCTCTCACTTACCCAGGTGACCTCTCACTTACCCAGGTGACCTCTCACTTACCCAGGTGACCTCTCACTTACCCAGGTGACCTCTCACTTACCCCCCTCGGCTGTTTCGGTTTGGTGATCAGATGTAACCTGGCTCACGCCAGATGAATTCTTGCGATATTTGTTTCACAAACTCTACAAAACAATCTGGTTTTGCACATAGAAGCGCTTTGCTTTTCTCTGACTGTATTTAACAACAGTTTGATTCTACTGTGACACTTTGACCAATCAGATTCAAATTACGTCACACCTTTTACCAAATGCAGGCGAGAGCCTGTCCAGATCTAAATTCAGAGTGAAACACGTGTCAATCTGGCAGAACCAGGTTAGATGAGATGGGCCATTCTCTCAAATTGCTTACATTTATTATTACGCTTATACTAGTATTTTTTACTTTATTTTTTTTTTTTAAACGTTTAAAACTGCTCAGTGCACCAGCCACAAGAACAGCCATGGTCCTGGTAGTTCTTTAATGGAACCTTTGTATTGCTTCTTGTGCATTTATGGATGGGAACGTTGCTCAACCATATTTTCTATTGAACATTTTGCTTTGGCGTCCAATTTCTTTGAGTCACGCCAAGTGGAAAGTTTGGATGTGGAAGGCAACATTGTTTAAGCTAAAATAAATGGAAGACTCAAGAGACTCAATAAAAAAAGCTGTGTGTCCTTTAGAGCCCGAGCCTCAGATCCCAGGCATATCTATTCATTAACATTAATAATCAAATTCCCCAACACTCTCCTGTCACACATGCGCAAATGAGGAATAAAAACAACAAACATCCCAGAAGAAAAACCTCATGAACGTAACTTTTTCATTTAAGTTCATCATTGACGCTCTCCCATCGAGCTCAGGAACCAATAACATCAGCATAATCCAACCTTCATGTCTTTTCAATATCCTTTTTCATTTTGAATATCTCCAAATACAAAACCACTTATATGGGTCAAAACTGGGTTGAAAAGTGATTGAGAGGTGAGGATATGAGGCTCCCTGGATATGGACGCAGCGGCCTGATGAGAAGGGGTGCAGGGCCAAATCAGAAGCAGATGTAGCTAAATCTCGTGTATTTTTCCCAACACAAAGCAGCTGACCGGCCTCAGCATATCCATCAAAATAAACATGACTCTACATGGCCACGAGCGCTGTTAGTCATTATATCAGACTTAGATGCAACGCACTTCTCAAGAGCATTGCCACAAGGTGCACTCGGGCCTGGATGACGACACGGGCAGTTTAATATGGATAAACAATAGTAACTTGAGTCGATCTACGGGGAAGCGAGCTTGTTCTGGATCTTAATTTATTTGTAGTGAGTCTGTATGTTATGTTAATTATGCCTAAATTATTATCACACACAATTGCTTAAGTAATTGTAACGTCGAGGTCAATACGGAGGGAGCACACAGCTAAACCTACAGTTGTGTGTTAAAACCATTTAAAGTTTACTGCCTCAATAGAAGCTCATCCAACAGCCAGTATTCACTTTTTAACTCTACTTTGTTGTACAAGAATCCAGCAATTCCCAATTCTCACTGGCTGAGCATCACATATTTCCCATGTTTATTTGTTTTCCGCACAGTCTGGCCTCTTCTGCTGTTTAACCTGAACACACTAAACTCCACACATTCTGAAACAATTACCGCTGGCTCTTGAAGATGAATCACATGTTTCTTTTACTGCGACTGAATTCACTGGCACAAATAAGGTTATTATCAATTCACAAACAGCATTGCACTTCAAAGCGTCTCAGGATGAATGTGTCTGTGCCAGTGTGGTCCACGAGGCCCAGAGCAGGACGTGACCCACCAGTCTCTGCAAAACCCTCTCATCTCCTTTGAATCACGTTATTGTTCCAACAAAGGTCTTTTGGGTTTGGGGCAGTATTGGTGGACTTTATTCGAAAGTGGAGATTCTAATGTTCTCGCTTTGCTCAGACATTATCCTGAGATAATCTTACAACTGTGGTCCAATCACAAAATAAAACCAGTGAAAACCAGTGTCCCTTAAGCAATAAGTGGTTATTGGTTTTGTCAAATCATGCTTAACATAGAATACATGTTTTAATTAAAATACAGATTTGTTTCAGACCAGAGTTTGTTTCTCTTTTATACCAGGCAGTTTTGACAGCTCACTCATAAGATTCTTGAGAGTTGTCACCATAGACTGTGTGTATAAGTGGACATAGTTATTAAGCCATTAGCCGTTCTAAATAGGAAGTGAACCTGAGCGCGAGTGGATACAAGTACTAGCCTGGTTCCCATTCACTTATAGAGACTTTGTAACTGCTGCTCTCAGCCTCGTCATTCTGGTCTTAAAATGATGGGTTGAAAATGCTATTTTGCTATTGTCTTTGTAAATCAAGATATACATAATAATAACTGACCAATCAGGCGCCTCTTCTCCCCGGGGTCAGCTCAAGCTATATTTAATACATAAGCATTTTACAAGATGATTTCACTTGGATGCCAAATGTCTGTGAAATAACAAAGACAGTCGACTGCAAAGGCCCTTAAAAGATTAGAGTCAGCGCTTACGGAAGAAGGAGACGCACAGGTTTAAGTTCGGGATGAGTGCAGTTAAACACAATCTACTGCTATAAGCTCACAATAACACGTATCTGACACGGCTAATACAGGAAACATAATACAAGCGCTGTATATGCTTTGCAGATGGCAGGTAAAGACAGTTAGGATCACAGTAAACTACACACAACTGGCTTCAGAGATAACTTCAACCTTGTGTGCTCAACATATATATATAAATAATACAAACAGAATAACTGGAGCTGGAGAGGAAATTGGAGAAGGTGAAGCAATTGTGAAGACCGTGACGTATTTGATGTATAAGTGAGCAAAAATGGAACATAATACTACATTTTTGACATGAAATAGTCCAATTACTGTTGATCATCTTCTCTTGCCTTCTATCAACGCTCATACAGGGATTCACCAATAAAAAATAAAATGTATATACTATTTTTGCCTCCTAATGTGGAAAAGGAAGTTTCTATTAGTCACACAAGCAGGTTTCTTGTGTTGTTTCTGTCTATTGTCCTACTGTCCATATGTTTCCTATCATCCTCAGTTATCTGTCAGAACACTTTGTCCAAACAGCAGTGAGATTAACCCCTGCCAACAGCCAAGGGCACACACTATGCATTAGTGGCCTTGGACATCTAAAAATGCTATAATTTATATATCATATTGTTATATTTATATCTAAGTGATTTTTAGGACACTTTGCTCACAGAATTCCTGACAATAAAGACATACATTGATATTCTTTTACGTCGTTAATCCTCATAACACCTCAATCAGAAGAGACTAACATGCTTTTTGGTTTTCCTCAGCCAGAGGGAGGTTCTCTCGGGACAGGGGATGTTATTATGGGACAGTTTTCCATTTGCGACATTTTTGTGACCATTGTTTGATCTGCTTCTCTGTTTCATTGTTGCCCATCGAGGAAACTGCTGCTGTGATTTTGGCCGTTACAAAAACAGTTAGTTCTGATCTGAATATTCAAAAACATCTGACAGTCCCGAGGCAGCAATTTAAAGTGCAAATGTTGTAGTAAAGACATGACAAATGAGTTATTTAAATTGGCTCAGATGCTATAACACCAACAATAGAAATGGAAAACATCTCCACAGCACTGTAAGGAGCAGCCTCTCTCTGTCTCTATGGTTACCTGAGAGCAGAGGTAAAGTCTATGGGGGTTTTACACATTTAACATGCTCCTTGTTAAAAGAAGTATCTCAGTATTACATTATCTTCCCAATGTAATACTGGGATACTGCATTGTTGTTGTCGTCACAAGTAATGGCTAAATATTTTGTTATTAATTACACATTCACATTGATGGGTTAATGCACACAAATAAAAGTGTAATATCATCACTGTGGCGTGTAACAGTAAAACGGCAGAACTGCTAAGCTCCGCCTCTTCATAGTGACGTTTCACTGTAACAAGCAACAGATTATCATTTCATGTTTTTTATTGAGGCTACATGACATTTTAGAAGAAGTATCACTCAGACTCTTACATTTTCAAATAATCATGAATAGATAGAGAGATGTGGGTGGGGATAAGGGGTAAGTGGAAACAGGACTTTGCAGCCTCAGATTTAAGACAATACAAGACATGCATACATGACTCAAACATGCAGGAATCAATCAGAATACAACTTTGAACAAACTGAAACAAGGTTAAATGCGTATTATAGTTGTTTTTGTATAACATGTCCCCTTTAATGCCATAATATGGACCATTCCAGGCAAAACATTCAACATGTAGCGGCTGAACCCCCAAAAATAAAACTCACAAAGTGCACGTTAAATGTTTCATTCTGTTTTCCTGACACTAAACTGTTCAAAAACGCATTGAGTGAGAGCTGCTCTGTGGATGCTTCACTTATGCCAACACAAACAGCCCCCGGCTTCAGCCCTGCAGAGCCCGCATCCTGCTGCAGCGGCCTGAGACGAGCCCTGTGTGCTTTGTGTAACGTTTGTGCAGGAATCTATTCTACTCAACTGTCCCAGATGAGACGAACAAGAATGCAAGAAGAAACAACCACAAACAGATGATTTCACCACGTCTCAAGAAGAACAATGGAGTGTGAATGTTCAGCTCAGGTTAACCATAACGCCATTTCTGTCTTTTAAAATGAATGGCGTCTGAATCTCGGTACAGTGACAGTAAACATCCTGTGGTGTGAATGTCTGACCCCAAAAAGACACTGGAGCTTCTGTTTAGACCTTTAGATGCAGCTGGTCATTATGTAATATGACAGAGTTTGTTGTGTGCTGCTGCAAATACAGCGTGTTCCTTCCAGAGTTTAAAATCATTTATGGTAAATAATAAGCAGAACAAACAGCGTCTCACATGAGGAATGTCGAGCCGGTCATCGTATCGTCTCACCAACATCACAGTTATGGAGGCTCCAGCTTAACTCCATCTTAACGCCACATACTTGTATTAGGTACTTCTGAAATCATGTACTATCATATCAGAGTAACAGACAGTGACTGCAAACAGGAGGTTAATGAATGCATATATTTAAAGAATATTACTCAAAGCACTGTTGGTACCTGGACATGGAGAACATAGGACAGCAAAGGCTACTTCTAGTTTTATTCTAGTTTTATATGAGACACTTTAAACTAAGGTAAATTATCTAACAGTACATTATTTATAAGGCATTAATAAGCACTAATTGTTTGTTTATAAGCACTCAGACAATTACTAGCAATTGAAGATGGCTAATAGCAATGTACTAAAGATCATTAATAAGCTGCTTATTAACCAGTTTTCAATAACCAAGTGATAAATGCTAGTAAATACCTTAGAAGTACTTAAACAAATGACCATTGCTTATAAATGAATTATCAATAGTTTATTAAACCTTGCTTTACTTTAGTAATTAGTAATTTAGAAATGTATTTTATTAGTAAATTCTATCCATATGTTGCAGCTTAACGCCAAAACAAGTTCCGATGTTTGCGACTTGATTCTGATTATTTTTAAGCGTTCTGTTGGACCTTTTGCTGATTTCTTGTTGTTGACCCTAAAGCCAAAGCTAAACCACGATATCAAGCTCTACTGGAACTATCTTTATGACAAAGGGATGACTTGAGAAATAGTTCCACACACTGTGAATAATGAGTGAGTGAAAAGAAACATAACATAACAAACACAATGTAATAAGCAAATGTGGCGTTAAACAAAATGAGTAAAGAAGAAGACAGACAGAAAATGACCAGAAAAATGTGGAGTTCTTTCAAGTTTTTTATGCTCAATCTTAATTCAACCAGCTCTGTAAACAAACCCTGAGCGTAGTAAGTTTTTCTGCAGGTTTGGGGGAAACGTCTCCCCGCTGAGCTTCAAAGCCGCGTTTGAGCTTGGATGTTTTTAAGGAACATAAACTCCAGCTGGAGAAGTGAGCGCTCCTGCCCGCTCGGCCTCCCTCAGAGCGGACCTCACCGCTACAGCCATTCTTTTTCACATTAAATCATTCGCAATTCAGCCTGACAAAGTGTGACTGGGTTTGAAGTGGTTTAAGGGCAATTGGAGATGGATTGGTTTCCTCTGTTAGCTCATGATTGATGCTCGTCACCTTCATCGGCCATGGGAACTCAAAACTACAAGTCAAACATTAAATAACGCAGAGCAAAACAAGCAATTCATTTTAAAAGTGTGTGACATTGTGTTGTTAAATTGCGTAGTAGAAATTGTGAGTTAGTAGGTCATGCAGGGTCGCAGAAACATTTCAAAAACCTGTTACTAATCCCAAGTAATAACATTAAAATGAGGTAAAAGCACACAGGGAGGGATGTCTCACTCCTGCCTCTGTGTCTAAGCAGAAGGTTTCTTGTTGTTTTGTTTCTTTCTTGTAAAGATTTACGGTGCGTGCTCGTAATCGGTATCATCGCTGATCCTTTATTATGATCCTGCTCCAGCACACGGCCCAGATGGAGCGAAAGTGTGCAAAGAGAGAAGGATCTAAAGCCGTGTACTTATGATGTCAGGATAACCACAGTCGTGTGTTTGTGCCCTTCTTAATGATCTCCTGCATCTCCGACACACAACTGTCCTCCATTAATGAAACGCATTAGGTCTTTTGTACTTTTTATAAACAAAAACAGCCTATTATGTCTTAAATTTGAAAAGAACAAACACAAATATGAATTGTGCTGTTTTGTTCTGATGATCTTAAACAGCAGTGACATTTGTGTTAATTGATTTATTTTGTATTGGCAATAAAATAGTACAATCCACAGTATGGCATTAAACGGATCCACATTTCATTATATATTCATTATTTATTATTCCATTACAGTTGTTTGTGAGAGAACTTGGACGTCACTTGTTTGGGCAAAGTTTAATGTTAAACTGAGGAACATGAAAGAATGACTCAAATGTTTAGGTATCGGTACTTTTACAGTGGATATTTTTTCTGTTCCATTCACATTTTTAACCCGACTGAAAAGATAAAGTACTTTTCATCTTGAGGAGTTATTTTAATAGTTAATAAAAATAAAAATCACTAGAAAAATAATGGAATTGCACAATGCTTTATCAAAATCTTTACATTTAATGCTTTGACAGTTACCAAAATCTTTTTACTTTTTACTCTTAAAGTACATTTTTAAATAGGTACTTCATACTTTTAGTCAAGTACATTTTTATTTGCTACTTTCACTTTTTTATGCCATGTAATTGACTTCTTCTTCCACCACTGCATTTTTGAAGTTGCTGCCAAACCATTCCCCAGAAAAGTACTTAGTGCACCTAATTACCAGCTTCAATTAAATAAAAGACATAATCAGTCCCTGCCGTCCCCATGGCCTTATCTGGACTCCATATTGGACCAGTTAAACCTGAAGACCCTTTGCTTTGTTGCGTTAATGAGGTAAGAAGCCTAAGTGTTGCCGTCTTCACCTCCTCCCTCCGCGTCCCGGGTCGACTCTGTGATAAAACACTGGTGAGTTGGTCCGGCCGGATGATCTCATCTGTTGTTCTTCACGTTCTTCTTCCTCCTATCTCCTCACAGACGAGGCTCGTGTTTCTCAGCAGTGCGGTCCCAGTGGAGGTGTCAGCCAGTCGAAAGTTAAGCAGTGTGAAGGATGAGCAGGCTTTGGTTGGAGATACACTCAACCCAGAAGGAGCTAATCACACAGAAACACAGGACATAATGTAAACACACCTGTGTCCTGACCCAGAGCCAGGCCTGCATCAGGATGTGACTCTCACTGCTGGTTCCCATTGTCCAATCATTTACACCAGTTTTGGTCGAGTGAAAGTCCAAACTCAACTCCAGATTTCCACAATTTAAAATAACTTAAAGTTGGCCGTGTGGAGCCAAGTTCATATTGAAGTGGTGTTTCTGTTTCTTTTCTTTCCTGGTGATTTCATGGGTGGATTCCGAGTGAGGAAAAACGAAATACTGAGACAAAATTCAATTGCTTAAGCCAACTTTTTGTTGTTGTTGGTAATTAGTACGTTTTGTGTTTTTCCTCAAAGAGTATGTTGTAAAAGCATCACTTTGTGTCAAAATGAGACTGCTGAGAATGCTGAGATGCTGTCCACATCTAATAAGAAAGCATTTTATGTCTCGTCAACCTGGAAATAAGAGCTAAAAGTAGTGATCTGATTGGCTGCACCTCAGTTTGTCTTTGCCTTCAGAAAAAACTGCTTTAAGTCATGCATGTGCCCAAAAATAAATGCTTGTAAATACTGATGATGTTCCAAAGTGTCTGTGAGAGTTACACAGGTTTAAAAACTCTTCAGGTTTCGAGGTGTCAAAATCAGGTACTCCAGCTTTAATAACACACTTAATATAACATATTTTATAAGAAACAAAAACAAATACTATACCATACAATGACTATAGGCAACTAATATTTAATTTAGTCAGAAACATGAAGCCAGCGTGCTTGTATTAACATAAAATAGTGTATATTTCACAGATTTAAAGGAGAGTCTATTTAGTAATAAGGTATATGACCATCTGTACCGTTTCCTGAACTCGAGAGCTGGATTAGTATTGGGCACCCACCTTGCCTATAAATGAGCTCCGGAAAAGCACAAGAGAAATGCATTAACTGTTGTTCATTCATGCAAACACACACATCTAAAAGCAGGAAAACTGGCACATATTTGGAAACTTTTGGGCGGTACTCCTAATACTGTCAATTGTACATAATTGTTACAAAATCCTCTTTTAACCCTTGTAAATGATGATATTCTATAGATAACTTTATAGCAGTGTTTTGGTGTGTGAGAAAATCTCCTCTCCTGTCAGTCACAGCGGTCCCACATCTGCTCTTCATTAAACATTCATCTTCTATCTCTGTATCGTCCACACAGCAGGCACAAGCGGACCAGGTCCAGGCATTTAGCGCGCTCTCCATAGGGGCTCAGTAACATAAGCCATACATGTAATATTGCCTTTGGGCCAATGATGAATGTCAAAATGAAGAGAAGCCATAAAAACAAGATAAGACCAGGGCAATGGGGAGCGCTGCTGAGACCCTGGACCTGGTGATGAGGTCAGGATCATTTGGAACGGGACACTGGATCCAGCTGGAAGTCAGAGGGAACTGGGTCAATGCCCTTCAGGCAGAATCTTTATGTCATTAATGGACTTAACTTAATTAATAATAGACAGTCCAGGATATATGTTATGATTACGATGCAATGCAAACACATTAGGAGGTGGGAAAAGTCCTCGAAAGTTGTGGTCGGTTAAAAGTGCATTCTAAACTCCAATAACTCCATGTTCTCTAAACATAATAAACATATAACTGCAAATGTAGATATTCTGTCAGAGATGAGGTCCAATAACCTGCTGCTTTTAAATGTCTCAAGAACTTGCTTTTCTGTGGCTACTGCCAAGTTATGGGACAATTTTCCGGACAAAAGACACATTTTTTGTACTGGCCCTGAGGAGCTGAGTCACACTGTATGTGATCAATATTCTTGTTTTTATATTGCTCATTCTTGCCTTTTTGCATTGTATTTAATCATACTGTGTGAATCACTTTGGGCACTGCTGGTTGTAAATGTGTTATACAAATACATTTACCTATTGAACTATTAGTGAAGTTAGTTTGCCACTTCTATAACTGCTACTATTTCTATTACTTCTAAAAAAAATATTCTAGCCACTTTGGTACTGCGGTTGGTAAGGTACAGCCAGACTTTACGGTTCCTCTGTCTGCAATATTTTGCTAGTGACATGACTTGAGCCCACTCTTTTATCCATGATTGGAACTGGAACCACATGGCTCCATTTCTACAGCCACTGACAATATAAAACTGTTGTTTTTTAAATCTGGCCTGTATGTTTTATTAAACATGGACAGTGTTGCAAGAAATGGGCGTGAGAGAAAGGAGAACATTCAGCAAATTGAGCCAGGAATTTTTACTTTGAATTACTTTGAGACCAGCCACATTAACACATATTTGCTGCTGCTTGGACCAGTCGACCTCTGGGCTGTAACGGTTTTAATTTATTAGACCTATTGTGCTTGTATCTGCTATTCTATGCCCTAAGTTATATTTTGGACATTTTTAAATTGCAATCTAAAAATGTTTTTTAAAAATCTTTAAATTACATTTTTAAAACAAACTTCCAAGTTGAAAACCGCAGCACTGATGTGCCACGCCCCCTTTATGGTATTCATTTGTGCTTCGAGACACATCCACTGCTCTTTACATATTTTTCTTAAACGGTCGATGTATTTGTACTATGTATTTTGCATAATAACTTTCCTTGAAGCGTATCTTGCTGCAAATCAGCCAGAACGCCGTCAGTTTTTTAAACACCTGTTCTTCAGTGTGCGTAGCCTGAAATGACTCGGCCTTAAGCGTCATATCTAATGAAAGAAACATTTAACAAGGGAACACTATTATCTCCACAAATGAATAGATGACTGAGCGCTGTGAACTAATCCCTCAGTGCAAATGATTTAAACCAAACAACACTTGTAATAACACGGTAATCACACACACAGGCAAAGTGCAGCTTTAAAACAATACCGTTTGCGTAACACAATATATTACGCACAGCTGAATGGTGCTTTCTTTACTAGGTCACACTGGCCAACAATCAGATCGGCAAAATCTCAAGTAGTTCTCCCTCTGTAAAAATGGACCACTCCCAAAGTCTGACATCAAGTTCCTTTGTACTAGATATGCTTCAATAAATCATGACCGATTCTTTGTCTTTTCCTTTTTGAGTGTGGCACAGTGTCTACGAGGATCTTGGCCTTTATAGTGCTGGCCATAGAAGCGATTTTGTTTGACTATATGCAGTATGTAGCCAGTGGGGAGGAATACAGAGCAAACTGTTCCTGAAGGGTCCCACAGTATAGAGAGGAGGGCACCACACATGCAGAGTCCAAGTGTTCCAAACAGACCAAAGCAAGTCCCTATCCCGCTTTGAAGTAGCTCTTGCAGGGTTTGCAGCTGAGATGAAGGGGAAGAGGAAACGTCCCAGTGTGCGTTTGCTTTGTGAAGGTTTGTTTGGAAAGACAATTTAACATCTCTTTGGTGCACTTGGCATGGGACAAGTTCAGAGCCCTGAGGAACCACAACAACTACCCCTTGATCATTTAGTGCCACCCACTGCACTTAGATCAGTTACTTTCCCCCCCCCCCCCGCTTGGCCTCCTCTCAGCCAGATAGGAGTTTTTTTTCCCCTGGCAGACTTCAGTTTTACCCTTAGGTCCAAGCTAAACATGTAGCAGAGCACATACACACAACGAGCATGCGTCGCTGGCCACTGATCACAGGACATTAGTGCTGGAGCTAACGCGAGTGTTGATTTGAGGCCCTCCATCTACAACAGTGGGATAAGGCTTGGCCCAGCTCACCACCACCACACCACTCGCTATTCTTGTAAAAATAAAGGCATCTTTCTGGGCTTTGATCAGTCTTGGCTAACACTGATCATGACGCACTAATGACTCAACAGAAACACACACTAACTACCTTTTCTCACTATATTTTGTAATGGTTGCCAGTTCTCTTTGTGCTTTTGTACTATTTAATGAGCTAAACCAGCTTGCTTTCTATTTATAACTTGTTGCCATAAAAAAACCACATAATATTATTCCTTATCGTCATACTTGACACAATGGACAGAAGTGGGTAGTACTCAGTTATATTTACTCAGTTACATAGCTTTTTGAAGTAATTGTGTATTTCAGTTTAGTTTTCTGTCATGATACGTCTACTTGAGTGATATTTTGCATAGAATAACAGCACTTTTACTTGAGCAGCCTATGTTTTTAAACCTCTTCCCACTGTGAGCACATCTACAAGTGAAAAAGTGTTATGTTTACAACATTAACATATTTGAAATTTTTCACTAACACTTAAGTGCCTTGAGATATGATTTATGTTTGTAATATTTGTGTCTATTCTTTGGAAATACCAGACACGGTGCAATGTTTAATGATAAATCAGATTTTAACACATTTCATGTATAATACCTCTATTATGGAAAATAAACTAAATTAAGTACAAAGAATCATATAAACACATACAAAATAAATAAATGTAATGTATGTATTGAGGGAGATCTTCCTCTGCAGATGACTTGTTGAGTTCTTGGAAGAGAGGATCGTCCCGGGCAGTGACCGGGAAGTTCAAGGTTAAAAAAAGCAGCTCATATTTAAAGGGTCCTGTTTGCTGTAAAGTGTCCCGCCGGAAGAAGGAGGAGCATTTTCAGGAATACATGTGTTCATTTACTTTATCATCATCCATCATGGTTACTCAGGGCCAGTCACTTCAGTGGTATGTGAGCTGTTCCACCCAATGTTAGCACGTAATAAAACATTATATTTGAAGTAAAGAAGATCATACTTGAAGATAAACTATTCCAAATAATCTGTAATATTGTACAGTGTTTGATCTGCGACCGTCAAATACATTCAGTTTCATGAGTCACAAATTGTCCTATAGCCAAATCATGTCAAAATGTAATGTGTTGTTATCATAACTGAGGAAAAGTCAGGAAGTAGCTTGAATACGATGGTGTTTTATGCTCCAGTGACACAAAGTTCAGTGGGATGAGGAGAGCAAATCACAAATGTAGATGAACAATCGCCAATGCTTTGTTCAATGCCATTGGATGAAAAAGTAAAATCATCAGTTTGATCAAATGTTCACCTCAGCAGCACCATCGGCCTGTGTCAAACTCAAATCAACAACACCTCGTACAAAGGGTCAAGGCACAACACTTTATTTCATGAACCTCTCTTTGTTGTCACGACCATTATTCCCAGTGCATTGGAAGCAGCTTGACTGGATGTTTGGAGGCCGTGGATTCCAGGGTCACTCTCTGACGTAACAGACCATCTCCGTGGCCTCAGACAGGAAGTCCTGTTTACCTGTGCCGCTCTGAGGTCACAGGGTTAAGACCGGGTCACGACCTTTGGCGCTGAGCTCGTCGTCCTCTCCAGCTGTGCCAGATTAGCTCCGGTGCTTCTGCTAACTGTTGCCACTGAAACTCCTGCAGTTTTGTTTTTTATGAGTGGCATTTCCCGCCAGCATTGTCCTGGAACCACTGAAGTCAGTTAGTGTGGATAGTGCACGTGGACGACAGTTGTATCCCGCTGTGTCCTGGGGAAGAGAGGAGCTGTTTGGAGCTGTCGGTCACTCCCAGCAGGAGCCCGTGTGCACAAACACATTCAACACATCAGCCCACACCTGCTTTGGGTTTGAGGGGGCAGAGATCAGGCAAAGACGGATTGTTATTGCGGGTCATACGTGAGGCAGGAGTATAGAGTGTGTCCCAACTGTAGCTCAGAGCCCCTCACAGCAGGGTCCGGCCTCAGCAACGGTTTGATGGACACTGCTCATTTAGGCTGAGATGTTTCTGAGACTTTACTAATATCGACTGATGAGAGGTTCTCCTGTGAGCGAGGGGGATAGCTGTACGGAGCACCATGATGGAGCACGACACAGAGAGAAAAGAATAACAACAAAAACATCTAATTAAATAAAATCAAGGCGCATCTTGTCCTGCATAAAGCTCCCATTAGTCCAGAGTCTGATTGTTGGTGCAGTTTCTGTCATTTTTTTCCGTAATAGCCCATTTTCCTGCCACTAAGAGTATTTATTGTGTCCATTTATTGCCATGGACACAGTAAATGCATCCATTTATTGTGTCCATGGCAGGAGTTTAGAGGTCCAAATACAGATCTGAAGTGAAGTGTAGTTCCTATACAGAAAACAGTCTGCAGCGCTTTGTTTATCTCAGTCCAATATTTACGAACATTGTCTAATCTTATGAAATAATGAACTTTTAAACATTGAATCCTAAGCAGCAAAGTGCATTAATCTTCACCAAAGTTGTAGTTTGGAGAGGCTTCTCACGAACACGACATTTTTACAATTTACACAGCCACAGCCAACTTATTGTGGTCCGAACAGAAACTAATTCAAATGCATCTAAAAGGGAGTTAAGGCAACAATAATCTGTAACTTGTATTAGCATGATTCCCAGTTGAAGTCTTGACCTTTAGACTGAAATCATACACGTACATATCATATCAATGACACTAAACATTTCCTGGACATAATTGACATTTCCTGTTGGATCTTGCGTCACGTTTAAGTGTGAGAAATGTATGATACTCTCACTAAAATACTTCCTTGTCGTGTCTAAGTGGGACATTTGCGTGACAGAAGCGTTCTGTGGCTCGCTGACCGCTCAAGTGTTTCGGAGCCGTGATACCGGAAACACACTCACGCATCGCTCTGTAAATAGAGACACGGGCGGCGTTTCAGAAGATGAGTGAGAAGTCAGACAGATGAAGTTTCACTGGACTCTGTGGAGGGAAGGCTTTGATGCAGACGGAGAGGATGGACATACTGGAGTCAAGACGGGACATATGAATCACATGAGTCACATACAGAAATGGACAGTGCTGTTTGACAAGAGACACAAATGAGAAAACACTGAATGTCACTTAAAGAAATGTATAGTTTTATAGTTTGCATCAATGTCTTTCACTCTACAGGAGGCCTATACCTTCTCACGCATGGTCTTTATACTGAAAGCAATGTTTTAATTGATCATGTTTACCTCGTATCCCGGGATGACATTTGAAATCAAAAAAATGATCCTCCCTGTTATGTAAAACTCCATGAAGAAAAGATGTTACCAGCACGGGATCTGCGCCAATACCTAAGGATTACTACCGTCCCGGCACAAACACACTGAAGCATCAAGAGAGAATATTCTGAAAACAAACAGCTGTAAAGTAAAAGGACACTTAATCTAATAAAAATCCCCAGCTGGAAACCACATTGTTCCACCAATTCAAACACAACTGATTCATATTTTGTAATGTGATTATTGTGTTTCTGCTCCTTCAGATAGAAGTCCAGTGCATTGTGTAAAACCTTTATTTTCTATTCTCCATTCATTGCCTGAACCTCTCATTGAGCCTTTTATCTGTGCCTGGGGTGCAGTACAAACCAAATTGCAATTAGAAAATGATATGTTTTTTTCCAATGTCCCAAAAATGCCAGCCAGACAGTCGACAAGACCTGGGCAAGACTGGACCTTATCAGCCGACATCCTGCATCCTACACTTAAAATAGCAGTCTACACTTATTCCTATTTTCTCATTGTTATAATCCTGGAAGTCATGAAGGTACTTGGAAGTTATCCTGAGATCAAAAGCTAAATCTAAACATCAAATGGTTCACTGCAATTGGTTGATTCGGTCGAGTTGGTCAAATGCTGGTTAAAGCCCAGTTCAGTCCTGAGGAAGACTTGGTCATGTTTTAGCTCTGGTTTAGTCCTGTTCTGATCCAGGTTTAGAACCAGGTCTTTATAGGTTCAATTCTGTGAGTGAAGTGTTATCTTTGTGGAAACATTAGTATTTATGTAATAAAATAAATACAACAAAATAAATATATTTAACAAAATGAAATAAATGTAACACTAATATTACTATCTATCCTTTGCAACTATATGTATAATTTAACAAACTGAACATGGACTGGAAATATATGTTCTTTTAAATAAGTTTGATATGAATTTAATGTGAATGAAAGAAATTCATAACATAATGTTAACCTAAAATAAAATGAACCGAACTGAAAAGTCTCAGATTAGATTTATAACTGATACTAAGGAAAATATTGTTTCTTTCTTTCATTTGGTCAAAAGATTTCTGGCAAATGTCCAAGTGACTATCTCAATACAAATTTTAGTATAGATTGAATCTGAATGTCACTTTTTTGACAACAGGTCAAAAGTCAAAACTAGTGTAACGGCCTGTTCACTGAGCTCTCCACTTTTCTGCAGTTCATCCAGAACGCTGCTGCTCGGGTCCTGAACCAGGAAGTACCATCACATTAGTCCTGTGCTCAGGTCTCTGCACTGCCCCCTGTGGCTCAGAGAAGAGACTTTAAAGCAGCTCTGCTTGTGTATAAGTCTCTCCATGGCCTAGCACCAAAGTACATCTCAGACATGTTAGTGCCATATGAACCATCTCGCACTCTGAGGACCTCAGGGCCCGCCCTCCTGCTGGTGCCAGAGTCAGGACTAAACATGGACCGGCCTCCTGCTGGTGCCAGAGTCAGGACTAAACATGGACCGGCCTCCTGCTGGTGCCAGAGTCAGGACTAAACATGAGCCGGCCTCCTGCTGGTGCCAGAGTCAGGACTAAACATGGAGCGGCCTCCTGCTGGTGCCAGAGTCAGGACTAAACATGGACCGGCCTCCTGCTGGTGCCAGAGTCAGTACTAAACATGGACCGTCCTCCTGCTGGTGCCAGAGTCAGTACTAAACATGGACCGTCCTCCTGCTGGTGCCCAGAGTCAGGACTAAACATGGAGCGGCCTCCTGCTGGTGCCCAGAGTCAGTACTAAACATGGACCGTCCTCCTGCTGGTGCCCAGAGTCAGTACTAAACATGGACCGTCCTCCTGCTGGTGCCCAGAGTCAGTACTAAACATGGGGAATCTGCAGTTTTATGCAGCTACAATCAGGAACATTTATACAGTACTTTTCTTCCGTCCAGGCGCTCGAAGCACTTTACGTGGAGGAACCAGTCACACATCCACACACACAATCACACACCAGTTGTTCATACCTGGTTTGGTTCAAATAGACAATTTTTTTGTCTTTTTGAACCAAACCAGGACCAATACATTGTATCCCTGTCTGGGCAGCTCTAAATGATGAAATGCCTTCACATCATTACACTGTTAATGCAACACCCCAATAAAGTCAAAGTGATCAGGACTATTACATCACCACTGTAAGAATACCACAGGCAGTTTCTATGGGCCTCAGGGGTCGCCTCGTATACCAAATATACTGTGCTTAAGAGCAGAGGTTACTGTGAGCAGAGGTGAGGCCTGCCAAAGCATTCAAAATATATATAAAGTATGGCAGGAAGCTATCAACTGTACCTCACCACAATAAGAGCCTGTTACGAAATCCTGTACTATATATATGTATCTATATATAGGTACAAAGTAAAGAAGGAAACTCACACCCCGGGGGTATCCTCATTGGCATCTTCCTGTTTTCATCTGTACAGGTATCACGACTCTACAAGCAACAGTCACACACTCTGCTGCCAGGACCAGCCACTGGGAACCTTTAAACAACGGGACATTTTTAGAAAGGTTCCTCTGAGTGGGGAAACAAAGGGTGGAAGTGAGATGACGTGGCCCAGCAGGGAATCGGGGGGTCAGCGGTGGTGCATCGGACACAACTACACGGGACAGTCCCAGGCAAGAAGACATTCACATGCTCCTAAATAAACATAATCCAGGCCCTTTGTCTGGCTTTAAAATAGAGACCTTTTGTAACACTTTATAAAGTGACAGAATCATAACGATTAACCTGAACTCTTGACCCGAACCGCTAGTAAGACTCAATCATTCTTAATAAACCATTTGTTCATCGTGAATTAAGTCTTTTTTCATGTTTTATTAAGACTAATTAATATGTAGTCTTGATAACGTACCAAGACATCCTGTAGAATATTGATATTGGTGAAAAAAGATTGTGTTTCTACCTTAAAGGGGACATTTTATGAAAATATTGACTTTTATGACTTTTATTTCAACCTCTTTATAATGTTTTATCATTATTAGTTTACACAACGTCGTATTTTGATTGATTCACATATTTTTGCTAAATCCAGATCATGCATGTAGAGTTAAATAACATAAACAAAAAGTTTTCCACAATCTAAAACATATAAATGAAAATAATCTGTTTGCTTCAGTGGAATACAAAATGAATATCAGTTACTTCAGTTACAGGAAGTCATTGGACTTATTTTGATTTTTTAAACAGTTTTAGATCCATATTGTGGTTTACGCTCAACAAAAGGCAAAATTATGATCTACATATTTAATACTTCATTTTCGGAGTTTATGTCATCTTTAAAAATATAAATAGACTCAATAGATAAAATCTGATGTCATATTTAAAGGAAACATTAAAATGTAATTAATTTCAGATTGATTATATAACAGCGCTGTTTGTAGTTTTCTGTTCAAAGTAGGCAAGGCAAGGCAAGTTTATTTGTAGAGCACATTTCATACACAAGGCAATTCAAAGTGCTTCACACAGCAGGAAAAATGCATTCAAATCACAAAGAAATTACAGAAACAGAAATACAATAAAATTAACTAAATTAAAAATGATCAATACAACTGATTTTCTAAACTAATAAAATCACAAACAAAAGAGAAGAGTGCAAAGAAAAAATTGTTTCAGTCATATGAGCAGCTAAACAAAACTGTTTTTAGCTTAGATTTGAACATTGTCAGAGTAGAAGCCTGTCTCATCTTCAGGAAGACTGTTCCAGGTTTTAGCTGCACAAAACTGAAAGTAAGCATAACATGTGATTTTGATATGCAACACATGCTTGCCACATTGACAGTGAGTACAATCGTGATAACTGGAAGTATTTACTGAACACCATAAAAGGACAACAATAGTGGAGTGTAATAATGGAGTGTTTATGTACAAAGGGAACATACGGAGGCCATAACGAGCCACATTAGTGAACTACAGAGCAGTGACATTATCCATGATTCTATCAAGTAGTGTAAAAGTCAGCTGTCTATCCTGCAAATCCATCATACAATTTCATAACAAACATCTGTGTGCATATGTAATAACACTGTCCTGTCATTGTGATATTGTTAACACTAAAGTCCAAAACACCATCAGCGCCACAAGCACAACTGGGTTTTCTTGAGTGTGACTGACACGAGTGGCTCTGACGGTTCAACGTGTAATAAAAGAAACCAGAATTTACTGACTTTCAGCTTTGCCTTTTTAAAAGAGTTAGGCTTGTTATTTGACAGTGGGAAAGGGGGTAAATTTATGGCAGCATTTGAGAGAATTGCACAAAAATGGGGCAAAAGGATCAGGATCAGTTTGTATGTAACATGAGTAAAGATACACAAGAGTTAGATACAGAGCAGGGGGGACATCTGGAGCAGCTCAGGCCTATTACACACTGTATGGATGTGACCCACAGGGGGGAACCATCAATCCAAACTCACACTCAGTTTCACTATCGCTGTCATGGCACCGGGGGAAACATGTGATGCTGTTTACAGTCTAAGGTCGGGCAGCGCCCTCAAATACTCAGAATGGCCTCAAACCGCCGCCTGCTGCTGAGCTAAAGACTGAGGGAGCGTCAACTGTCATTATCAACAGGAAGTAGTTAACTTTACAACTGCACTGACATGTTAAAGAGTTTGTGTTAGGTTCAGGATTCTGCAGTGTCAATGTGATTAAGCCAAGAATCGGTTCGAGAGAAACTTGCTCTGAGAAAATGTCCGTCTCAATTTGTCTATAAAATAAAGATGGGGGAAACTCCTCCCTAAGGGCGGGGCCAATTCATCTGAGAGCGTTAGAAACTCGAGAAAGTCGAGCTTCTCTGGTGTTGTCTGATGGTCGAGTGGTTAAAGAGGCAGCACATATGCCAGGCTCTTCCACTTTCTTCCCCATTTTAGAGCGGTTCTGTCTGGTGAAGCCTACGGGCCAAAACATTTCTCTTTGAAGAAAACTTTTGGAAGGAAGTTGAAACATCTTGATTTAAAAAAATTGTCCAGATGAGAAAAGTTTTTCTACAATGGATCCATCCTGGACAAATGAGGGATTAAACCGAATTATAGTACTTGTTATCTGACCGTGACAATGGAATAAAGTTAAACAAATCTACACATTTAGCAGCACAGTTAAATATAGGAGACAGGACTTTAGCTCAAACTGGACCTTCAGGTATTTTCCAATTGGATAAATGCCAGTTATAGCGTCTTAATCCAATATGAACACTTACTGTGAACTGCTTTGATATGATGATACAGGAGTGGAGTCAGGGCGGGAGAGTAAAATGTAATAATACTTTTGAATGGGGAGGAGAGATAAGCATCAAAACGTATAACCTGACTTTGATGGAGGCTCAGGATTCATGGCTGTAACATCTGAGCTGCCATGAAACACTTGGCTTTCACTTTAACTTGGACTCAAATCAAATACTGTCAAACTCTGTCGGATCTGGATTTGAATTTTCTCATTTCTTTCAGCTCACAAGGTCAAAAATTGTTTCCATTTATTATTATCTGATAATACTTTAGGAAGCTAGCAAGAGTATTTGATATTTGATCGTTTTGGCCTCATTTTAAACCTCCTCCACTCAAGAGTGACCGGTCAATCTGTCCCACGCTGCAGGTACATTTATGATTACACTCATGGTGCAGCGCAATATGTCAAATATGATTACAAGGAAAGTGCAAGACTTTCAACTGTGAGAACTTGACATCCAGCACTTGCCAGAAAACAGGCACAATTTATGACTTTATAAATCGGATTTAGGTGCCATGTTGATTTTCTGTATGTTTTATTAGTTGCTGAAAAACGTGGTTACACTATATTCCTCATTGCCAAACCCTAAAATAATACAGTAACTCCTTTGTAGGTTATTTAATCAACACAAATAACACATCTGCAAGATAAATGCAGCTAGCACAGTTTAAAAATAAAATGTATGTATTTCTCTCGTTTGGAGCATAATCATATTAACCCTGTTTTTGCTGTGATTTTAGCTTGACAAACAGATATATAACATATATATGTGTATAGAAGTTATGCACTGACTACTACTTTTTGTGTGAGGAGCTTTTGAATCGCTCAAATGAACTTTACAGCGGGGGGAGATAAAGGACACTTCAACTCACCTCAACAACGACTCTGAAACATCTTATTTAAGGAGAGAAAGGTGAGTGTGTGTGATCCCAAAATAATAAAGTGGTAATAAGTGATAAATGTGATCGTAGCTGCAATGTTCCTGTTGTTTTTCTGGTTCTGTTTACTTGATTTTCTTCTTTTAGATGTCAGGCACAAACTGCATAATTGTAAACTTTTGTAATTGTTTATTAGACTGTAGGATCTTTTGAGCTCTTACAGGAGAAAATGTAATTACTCACTACTGACTCTCATGCATTTTGACCACAGTGCATATTCTCACTGAATTCACAAAGCCCAATGCTTAACTTATATATTTCTTAACTGCAGACATAACATTAAAAGCTGACTTGAGTTATTCTTATATTTTTGACCCTAATGTTATGCTGAAATGTCCTTGTACAGTCTGTTCCCGGCCTGATCTTAAACACGCTCATGTTGTGCATAAGTGAAAAGAAATAATGGCATGTCTAATTCAATATTCTGTCAAATTACTCACATGTACGAGTAACTCAAAGCAGAATATGTTCAATTTCATAACCTCATTTTTTGTTTTAGTGAAGAAAAATATGAAGAAAAAGTGTATAATATGCAGTTCTTTGTGCGTCACCGGCGTCTTCATCTGCCAAAGTAAATGATTTTGTTTGTTTTTCACTCATTATTCATTGTTGTATGTTGCACCTTAAGCCTGAAGCAAGTTCCTAGAGAATTTTGTTCACTGACCAGGGCAATAAACCTTTCTCTGATGAATCGTACATTTTTAAAATTGCAGGTCGACTTACGAAAGTGCACAAATGCAATTCAAAGTGCTTCACAGGAAAAAATACACTAAAATCACAAAGACATGACAGACATAAACGAGAAGAGCGCAAAGAAATATAATTTCAGTCATATTCACAGCTAAAGAAAAATGTCAGAGTAGAGGCCTGTCTCACATCTTCAGGAAGACTTCTTCTTCTTAGTCCTGACTCTGGCACCAGCAGGAGGCCGGTCCGTGTTTAGTCCTGACTCTGGCACCAGCAGGAGGCCGGTCCATTCCATGTTTAGTCCTGACTCTGGCACCAGCAGGAGGCCGGTCCATGTTTAGTCCTGACTCTGGCACCAGCAGGAGGCCGGTCCATTCCATGTTTAGTCCTGACTCTGGCACCAGCAGGAGGCCGGTCCATGTTTAGTCCTGACTCTGGCACCAGCAGGAGGCCGGTCCATTCCATGTTTAGTCCTGACTCTGGCACCAGCAGGAGGCCGGTCCATGTTTAGTCCTGACTCTGGCACCAGCAGGAGGCCGGTCCATTCCATGTTTAGTCCTGACTCTGGCACCAGCAGGAGGCCGGTCCATGTTTAGTCCTGACTCTGGCACCAGCAGGAGGCCGGTCCATGTTTAGTCCTGACTCTGGCACCAGCAGGAGGCCGGTCCATGACTCTGGCACCAGCAGGAGGCCGGTCCATGTTTAGTCCTGACTCTGGCACCAGCAGGAGGCCGGTCCATGTTTAGTCCTGACTCTGGCACCAGCAGGAGGCCGGTCCCTGAGGTCCTCAGAGTCCGAGATGGTTCATATGGCACTAACATGTCCGAGATGTACTTTGGTGCTAGGCCATGGAGAGACTTATACACAAGCAGAGCTGCTTTAAAGTCTCTTCTCTGAGCCACAGGGGGCAGTGCAGAGACCTGAGAACAGGACTAATGTGATGGTACTTCCTGGTTCTAGTCAGTTTGAAGGGTTTGCCAACATGTTATTGCTTTTTAAAAGAATATTTTGATAAAAGCATTTACCTGGAGACAGATGCATTTAATGCCTTGCTGTGTAAGCAAAACATCTTCATAGAGACAAGAAGGTGGTGGCCCCTCTAACAGAAAGTGCACCTGAAGTATCTTGTGAGTCAAGTCAAGGTGAGTCAGTTCACACACAACTGACACATTTTCTGATAGTTTAAATAATAATTTGACAAAGTGAAGTTCTTAACAGGACTTATTATTTGTAAAATCATAACTGTTGCATCAACGGTTGCTAGGTAACAGTTGTGGAATTACTTCTACCCATGTCATATTTGCTGCTCATGTCCAACCAGGAAGCAACATTATAAATGTCTCCAAAATTGTGAAACTCTTAAATATAATAATCTTCACGAGTTAAATGAGCTTTAAACATAAACACAGAGAAAACACATGAACGTCGCAGCTGAAGAAAGCCAAGAAAGAGAGTGATGACTTTCAACAAATTATATAATGGACTATAAAAGTATATTTTTCATGTTATAATTTGTTAATTTTGTAAAACAGCTTCATCCATCCACATTTGTGCATTACAGTAAATTGCAGGGATTTAAAAGTAAATAGTGCCCTATAGGTTGAATGACCTAATATTTCCGTTGTAGGATCAGAAGGATAGTTGAGCTTGTGCATGTCTAATGGGGATAAGACATCCCCAGTCATGGGCCCTTGTAATTTGGGGACACCTACAGGGCCTTAATGGGAGATGAGTCAGACTTGTCCTTTATAGACTTCCGCTCACGCATGAGTCATTTATGAACTAAGTGAAATACAGTAAAAGTAAAGAATAGGACACAGACATAAAGGAACACACACAGACCTTTTCTAGTAAAGTTAGCCAACTTAAATGTCAGATACTGACACCAAAGAATGTTGTATAAAATGCATTGAAACCCAACTATCAATCATTTTACCTTATCTAAAAATGTCTGTGCAAACAAGATGAAATAATTATTTCACTATTTGATTAAAATGTAATTAAAATACTGTCATTTTAAAACATTATTTAAATATTTATATTTTACCATAAGAATCGATCTTCCGCGCTTCACTACTTGGTGTTGACTTTGTCTTTGCTGACTTGATCAGAGGGATTCAAACGTTTTCACAGAGGGTGCATTTTGTTACGGATTTAAAACAGGTGATGAGCCAAACTTTTGTAAAAAAGTATATATATATATATATATATATATATATATATATATATACACACACTATATACACGCTGGATTGCAGCCATGGGCTCATTTGCATCTGTTGTCCTGCATTCACTCTCACAACACTCTGTTTCATGCACCAGAATACATGGACACTGGAGGCAAGGTGTGTCAAGTGTCTTGCCCAAGGACACAAGAGTGCACTAACCTAAGTATGATTTAGTTTGTTCCCTGTGGTAAATATTTATCATATAGTTTTACATCAGTTAAGTTACTGTTTGTGAAAGACAATATAGACAAATAAAGGAATCTCTCTGTCTATCTCATGAATATGCGACATTCTATTTAAAATATTGTTTTAATTATTGCCCAACTGACACAAGTTTAAACAATAATTACACTAAATAAAGATGCAATCAGGTGTTATTATTTGTCAAATCATAACTATTGTGTATTTTTTTCAATAGATTTTGGCCCTTTAGGTGTCACTTGTGGAATTATCAGGAAGTACAATCATAAACATCAGCAACACTGTCAAACTGGGGGAAAATGGGTAACATTTTTAGTGTCATGTTCAGCACCTGTCATATGCATAAAATAACTAGAATGTTCATTAAATAAACAAAAAAGAGCAATAGAAATAAGTAAGCACAAGTAGAAGTAATAGTATGTCTTTAATAATTGTAGGAAGTAGGAAAAATAACATTGATAGTTACAGTATTTTTAGTTGTAAGAGCCACTTCTGAGAGCACTTTCTGTCCCTCCTGAGTACACACAGGACAGTTGTCACTTCGTCCTCCGCTCAGGCCCTGGTGTGTGAGCGGAGACACAACATGAGACCCTCTGCAGCTGCGTCCTGCTGGGACGGTCTGGACTCCTGTCTCACGTCCAAATACCTCTGCCACGTTCCCCATCTGCTCCCGTTTTAGCCATGTAATAATGCAGTGACAGTGACGGCAAATCGGAGACGACTCCCAATAATTTAGCATCCGTCAAGTTCTTTTCATATTTTTTTTCCTCTGGAACCACAAACCTGACTGCGGTTTGGTCTTTGGTCTAAGGTTTCAAAGGGCCCGCAGTGACATGCAGGTCTACGGTGTGGGGCCCTCACACGTGTGCATGGCATATGATGAAGGTGTGAGAAATATGGTGCAGTGAAGGGTCTCGGTGCCAAACTTTGACCTCATGCAGCTTTTACGTGTATGAAGGTATTTGAAGTTTGGACTTAAAGCTTCAGTCCTGACATGTGGCTTGTGTTTGCTCTGAAATACCTCCCAGATCTATTGACTGCTCCGAAAATGGATGTAAACATGAAGCTCTTTGGCGTTCATCCCGAGGCATTAGCAACTTTTCAGGGTAGATTTGAACACAGTATTTGGTGGGCTGTTTATCTCTACATGAAATAAAGTAAACTTGAAAATAATAAGTGAAATACAGTATAAGAAGAGTAGATCTGTGGTTCTAAAACTTAGAAAATATTTAGCCCTCTGATCTAAACCACGTCTATAACGGGACCAAGTCGAAATATAGGGCTAAATCAGCTCTAAATAAGATTATACCATTGCTACAAAAGTTCTAAACAAGGACTAACGCAAATTAGGGGAGAAATAAATTTACGGCAAATTAACACTAACTGAAAAGGAGTCCACATACCTTATTTTTGGCCGGGGTGCGACTTATACTTATATACTTATACTCCAGAGCGATTTATATGTGATATTATTTGCTATTTTAACACTTCATTTCATACTCCAGTGTGA
Organism: Eucyclogobius newberryi; assembly: GCF_026437365.1. Classification (NCBI taxonomy): domain Eukaryota; kingdom Metazoa; phylum Chordata; class Actinopteri; order Gobiiformes; family Gobiidae; genus Eucyclogobius; species Eucyclogobius newberryi. Next base: position 36,714,287 of record NW_027316532.1, read on the forward strand.
CTTATATGTTTTTTTCTTCTCTATTATGCATTTTTTGGCAACTCATACTCGGGAAAATACGGTATTACCAAAAGGAGCACAGGATGTATGTATTTTTCCTCATAGTTTATGCAGCACCAGTAGTTGTAAGAATAGGTAATATTACCTGTAACCGACGCAAGAGTAACAGCGTTACAATAATTTCAATATTGACTTATTGTTCAACAAATGAAAGATGAAACAATACTTATAATTTTGTGTTTCATTCTGCTGTTTACAGACGATGTTGTCCTGATGGCTCCATCAAACCCGGACTGCAGCTGCACTGGGACAGTTTGAGTGTGAAGCTGCTGGGATGAGAATAAGCACCTCCAAATCCGAGGCCATGGTTCTCAACCGGAAATAGGTGGCTTGCCCTCTTCAGGTGGGTGGGGAGTCCCTGCCCTCTTCAGGTGGGTGGGGAGTCCCTGCCCCAAGTGGAGGAGTTCAAGTATCTCGGGGTCTTGTTCACGAGTGAGTGAAGGATGAAGCGTGAGATTGACAGGCGGATCGGTGCAGCGGCTGCAGTGATGCAGATGCTGGATTTACCGGTCAATCTACGTTCTGACCTCACCTATGGTCATGAGCTTTGGGTGATGACCGAAAGGACAAGATTGCGGATACAAGTGGTTGCAATGAGTTTCCTCCGCCGGGTGGCCGTCCGCTGAAAATGACTTGAATTATCGTGCTTTGTCCTCTGTATCAATATATCACACTAAGGCCTAAATTGTAATAGCAACAATGTAATGCAATACCACGATCTGTATTTACAATTTACAATTATTTTGTAAATATGTTTACTTGTTAAATGTTTAATGATAAATACATTCTACATAATTGAGCTTTAGACCACACAAAACACAACAAAGACAAAATCCCTCTAGACTCTGTCCTCAGTTGTTTGTCAGTTGTGCAACTTTGTGGTGTGGCGTCCTGCCCTGTTTTTGTTAAGCTTGTTCATTCTCAAAAGAAAACAACTCCTTTTTGCAGCTGCTGATGATGGACGTTCAACAATCTCAAAAGTCTGTCAGACCAAATCAAGTTTGGGCCGTATCTCACCCCTACATCTGAATTGGAGCAGTTCCTTTGTTTCGTTAGGCCTATTTGGGTCTATTCTGGGTAATATATACTTTAAGTTGATTATAGTCTCAAGTTTGGAACCACAATGTATGTAATTCAATCAGGATTTTCCCATGTAACGGATATATAACCTGCTTCACATGTGACAATTGTTAAGATACAGCTAATGCCCTGCCATTTCAATGTATGCAAAAGAACAAGCTAAAACCACCATCCTGGGAGTGTGTAAGTAAAGTCTATTGTCTTTGAAATGCCCCATGGAGTCTGTGGTCAATTTTCCCAACAAAAAAAGACAATTTACTCGGCGTAAAATAAAATAAAAATGTCTGTACTCTGTGTGAAAAATGCATTGGCCAGCTAAAATGCATTTTGTGGGTTTAAGTAAAACCGTTAAATCAGTATAATAATAATCGGATTGCAAAATTTAGTGCTGCTACAAGTCTACTGTACTTTTGTTCGCCAAGTGTATATCTACTATAACTTCTTTGGGAGATATACTACCGGCATGTATAATTTACATTTACCATGTTGATTTTCCCTTATCATTAGCTTATTCCATGTTAAATTTTGAGTGATTCCTGCATGTTTGAGTAATCCAGGACTATCCTGAGGTTGGAATTTGAGTAATAGAAAATCTATGTTTTCACCTACCCCCTATCCCCGCCCTCAAGGTTTTTTTTTTAAATTTGAGTCATACACAAGAGGTTAAAAAAGTTCAGCAGTCAATCAATAATATGTAAATAAATGAAAATCTTCTACTTATTATGATGAAATACCCCCTCTTCATAGTACATTTCATCATATCAAGTTTCTTCTAAGTTTAGCAACTTTGTAGAAGAAAACATTAGTTAAACAGCTCCTGTGTGTTTATAATGTCGTTACAGTGACGTGAAAGACTGTACTTAATGACTTATAATGAATCGTGCATGTGTGTTGTGAGTTTTCCTTATCAGCAGTTAATATTGTGCTGTTGCTTCACATTTTGGGGTCCTACCACAGAGTATCATCTATCCTCGGTCATTGAATTTGGCACACAGTATTCACCAGATGACCTTCCTAGTGGAGCCCTCTTTATCCAGGCTCGGGACTGTAAACTAGTTAATTTACTGTAAAGCCTACAATTACTATGTCAGTTGACTGTACATATATGCTGTCCAAATTGTTTTCCACGTCCAGAAAATTATGGTCTGGTTTTGTGGTACTTTCTGAGCTGTAAATACCATAGCATATAAGTGACTTTACCTATTACAATATAACCTTCCTCTAAGCTCTCCACTTCCTCCGGGCCATTGCATTTAGCTTTTGCAAAACAACCCCAAATCATTTAATAAAACCCCATTTTTGGAGAGCCTATGGGAGCAGAGTTGAATTTATGCCCCGGGGATGAAAAGCTGGGGATCAGAGTGCTACAGTAAATAATGTTACACTATGAATAATGACCACAGTCTGTTGCCAGAGCTTCGACTGGACTAATGACAAAGACCTGGTTTTGATTAGGCCTTATGCAAACACACGTAGAGATGCATGAAGCACATATACCCAGCACGAGAGGACGTCCTATCAGCTTAGATCATCTGAGGCTACGGGCGAGGAAAGTGATCTGGATTGTGTTATGGGGCAGCTAATGTAGGGGAGGAAAGACAGGAGGCTTCCTCTGTGGACCATGTGTCACACTGTGGAGGCTAATGGCAGGGTTTGACCTGAACACTTTGCCAACCTTTATAAATGTTGGTATTTTCATTTTTTTGGGCTAGTGGCACATTTCTCTGAACTTTGTACGCATTGACTTTGTATTAGTTATGTTATCTTTTTTGAAAGTATATCAAATGAAATCCATTTAGTTTTATAACACACATGTGATTGTGGCCCTCAGAGGCAACCGTTGTTGTGATTTTGGGCCTTACAAAAATAAATTGAATTGAATAAGTCAGAAGTGCACAATCACTTGAGCACTTTAAATCTCTACTCAAGATGCACTTTTTCTCATTTGAAAGGCGGCCTAAATGCATTGAGTTGCTGCCATGTGATTGGCTGATTAGATATTTGCATTAACGAGCAGTTGGACAGGTGTACCTAATAAAGTGCCCGGTGAGTGTAATATATATATATATATTTTTTTTTTTTTTTTTTGTTAATGCCATCCTGCAAATTGTTTTTGTATTTATTTACAACAGGTACTAAAGGTAATGCAATATTAGGTTTAAGAAAGAGTATGACTGCCATCTGCTGGCATTGAGGAGAGAAACAAGGAGCAGAGTGCACTTTCTTTGGGGGTTTATGTGTCTTATGACAGTATTCATCTAGTGCTATGGCTTCTGTCATTTAAAACGTATAAATAATGTGGATGTTTAGTTTAAAACCAGAAATGACAAAGTATGTTTCACATGCGTTTATGGTTTATTTTACAACTTTTATTTTATAAACAAGATCTTAGAAAAGAGTGCTGATCTGTGTGGATCTGAAACATCATTCCTTAATTTGATTACATTAATGTATGTGAACAATGATATATTCAACAGGTTGGAACAACAAAATATTAACTATAGGTGTATTTAATACACGTATCAAATAAATAAATGGCAGTGTCATAACACTTGCCTGATACCTGTGGAGAAGTATTTATATGGCTAGTTTAATACATGCTTTGTTTAGTCTATTAGTGCAACGATAACACCTTTGATTATCTCTTCTTTTAAACAATTTGACCTACATACGCAAACAGAAACATTCCAGTAACTCTAAGGACACACACTTTGGTCTAACCTCACCAAACAGCTGTCAAAAACAGAGCCAGACCAGTTCCTCTCTCGCTCCTCGACCTCAGCCTTTGGTGCTTGCTCCGTGGTGCGTTCAGGTGTCCAAGTGGCTTGGACTGTTTGTTGTTTCAGTCTCAGTTCAAATTCTCCTGCTGCTCCCGTCTCCACTGAAGAGACGAGGAGGCAGGGCCACAGGTGAGGAAAAGTGACAAGGGAACTCGAGTTATCATCGCTTCTCCAGCTTCTTGAACCGAGCCTCTGTGAAAGAATGAAGATAAATATATTAAAATGTATCACATGGAACTCTCACACATGATGAATTCGCTGAATTTGGTCAAACTGATGTAGCGTCACAAAGTGGTGGAGAAAATAAATGCCTAATATAAAATAACGTGCATTACCGGTAATTGTTTATATCATCTGCAAGCCATAAGAATTGAGATAAAACGTGTGATCATGCTTACAATTGTAAATCAAATTGAGTCTGCAGGAAGCTCAAAAATAGTCAAATACTAATGACGTATGTGTGTTTCCACAATATACAATTGTACCCATCCACAATACTCCATGTTGATAAGTGTTGTTTTTTTATAATTCACTTACCCAGTTTCTTTGAGTATGCGTCCAGTTTATACGCAGACTGTTCAAGTGAAGTGACATGCTCCTCGATCTCGTTTATTTGATCCAAGTACGGCTGAAGACTAGCATCTGAACAGAAATTGACCATGTTTGGATTACATTCTCAGACAATAGAGCCCACATTAGGCTTCATAGGATTAAACCATTTGTCTCACATTTGTTATTAAGGTCCTGTAGGTTACGACTTATGTTTATACTGATGTCCTTCATTTCCATGTACTTCAGGCTGGTCAGCTTATTCATATTCTCCAACAGGCGGTAGTCCTCACACGTAGCTACACAACAAGAAACAGATTATTAATTTAAGATAAGATAATCCTTTAATGTCTACACAAGGGGAAATTTAATTGTTACAACGCAGTAGAAACAGGAGGAAAGGACAGATTATAGGAAGTTTCAAAAACACACTCTTAATAGAACTCTTATGAACAAAAACAAAAAACTGTTGTAAACAAAAACTCCTCTCCTATCTTAATAGGGAATGGAGGGGGGGAAATAAAATAAAATAGATGAATAAAAATAAAAAGATAAAGATAAAAATAAGATAATAATAATAATAAAATAAAGTAAAAATAGCTGGCACAAGACTAGGTAATACTATTAGCAGGTAAGTAAACCGAATAAAAACAAAACAAAATTTGATGGCAATACATAGACAATTAAAATAAAAAAAATACCTGTGAGTTCTCCTTGAAGAAATATGGCCATCTTTTCAAACATATCAGTGCATAAGTCGTTTATATCAGGCTGCGCGGGCTCCACAGCCTCCTCTGCTGTCTCTACCCCGCCATCACCTGAACAAAATAACAGAAAATGGAAAAACACATTTATTACCACTGGAAATACACCCTCTGCCACGGTAATTACAAGTTTATGGACAGATCTAAGGGGAAAGAGACAAAGGGTGTAATGACTGAGTCAAATAAAACGACGGGCATGTTTATTAGCTTTTTATTGTGCTAAACCACAGTTAGCATTGTTAGCTACGGAGGTGGAGTGACACACTTACTGCAGTTACCCTTTTTAGGTGCAGATGCTGCGGCCTCAGCTCCTTCCTCCGGGGCTTCTACGAGAGCTCCGGCGGCTCCAGGCGCACTCACAGTCGCAGAATGAGCCGTTGGGGCCCGGGAGATGCTGTCCATAGCCGCTGCCTCGTCCCCGGTTGCCGTGGCCATTTTGCTGTTCCTGTTTTGGACTTTTTTCCCACCGATCACATGATTGTCACGGGCCTGCGAGACCACGTGACGAGCACGGGCCCCCCGCGCGCGCCATATGTGCACGCACTCCACAGCGCATGCGCTCGCACTGCCACGCCCTTGTGTAGTAGTACGATGTCCACAATGTGTCTACTGCATATCAGCGTGTGAACGTGTTTGCACAAGTCTTGATTTGAACAAATAAAACAACTATAGACGTTTTTTCCCCATAAGTGTGCCCCTGTGCAATGTGCTTTAAATCTAAAGTTTCAAAAGACGAAATCTGAATAATATAAAATGTTCTTTATGTCACCTAGTTGAGAATGTTTCAGAGGATTTTTGATATTAGTATAGTTAATTATAGTTAATTATATCACTTATATATCACTTGTCAGATTTGCTTTAAAAATAAAAATATGGAATAATAATTGATAATGATAAACTTGATGAAAAGAGAAACCTAGACCTATTTTGACTCATACACGACTCACTGTAGTATGTGGTACATGCAATAAAAAAAAATAACATTACAGTTATTTGCGGTCACTCACTACGAGCCCTGGTAATCCATATGCAAACTATGGGCACAGCTACAATTTGTTCACACATTTTCTTGTGGTAAATTTCAGAATTATTGACATTAATACACATTTTAAAATAAAAGGGATACTTAAGGGATACTCTAGACAAAAAAGGGTTGCGAATCACTGTTCTAGACATGACGCACGGCCCAAAAACGAAAACAAAAACAAACAAAAATTCCCGTCTATTTCACCTTAACATTTAACAAGATTATGCTGCAAAAGAGCAGTTTATGCGTGTGTCTGGAGTGGGCGCCGCGGCGGCCCCTGTGCGCACACTTCGCACCTGTGTGGCGCTGTTCGGGGGGGAAGTGCGCGCGTGACAGGCCGAGCTCCGAAGCAGCGTTGACTGTCAACATGGCGGCACGCACTGCTACAGGGCTGCGCCGAGCTCCCCGACACTACTAGGGACAAAATACACACGGAGACGCGCCAAAATGGAGACCGAGGAGGAGCAGCACATCACCACGCTCCTCTGCATGGGCTTCCCCGATCCGGACGTGATCAGGAAGGCGCTGCGTTTGGCCAAGAACGACATCAACGAGGCGGTGGCGCTCCTGACCAACGAAAGCCCCGGACTCGGCTACGGGTACGAGCCGATGGAGAGCGGGCCTGCCCCCAACCCCGGCACCTCGACCGGGGACGGGGAGAGCGGCGGCAGGAGCGGCGGGAGCGGCGGCGGCACGGGCGGCGGCGGCGGCGGCACAGGGGGGTTCGACCCGCCGCCGGCTTACCATGATGTCGTGGACAGCGAGGTGAGCGTGACTTTGCGTTAGAGGCGGAACGCAAGCGGGGGAATCGGGGGCTAATTGCGACTCGCTGGTCTCGCCCATTTAACTAGCCGCGCTTTAGCCGCAGCTGGAGCTATGTGCGGCGTGCGGCGGGAACTGTCAGGCGATCCGCGGGGCTAAAGCCACGCGAAACGCACGCACACGCGTCTGCTCGCGGCGATCGGCCTTTGTGGCGCGGTAAAACGTGCAAAATCCGTGCGTTTTTCACCGGGGCGAGCAGTGGAACTTACTAGCTTGGGCTGCTCGCGGTTAGCAGCGGTGTTAGCGAGTGAAACGCGCCAGAGACCCTGTTGACTGTGCACTTTTACCACCTGAAGAGGGATATCTCGACAGGAAAACACTGATTTAGATGTGTTAAGGATGCAAATGATGAGTAAAGGTCTGACTGCCTTTTTTACCAGGGCTGATTGTGATTGCTGCAGACAAAATGTGCACAGATTTCACAGCTCACTTGACATCCTCAGTGCTGCTGGGGGTCATCCTCATTCCCAAAGACTTGTTTACATTCTCCTCAATTCAAAAGATCTATGTGGACTATCAGGTGTAAAATGCAGAAAATTATGAAATTATTCACACGAGAAAGTGAGAAGAGGTTTTATGTTGCATATGTTCCCTAAAACATGTGAACATTTGGCTTAGTTACACATTTCCATCTTTATACTGCAGATCTTATTTCAAGAAGTAGCTTAAGCAAGTCTGTTTTCCCATCAGCAATTTCATTTAATTGAATTTGTATTATTTCAATGACTTTTCGTGCTATTTCTTATGGGTAATTTTAGTAAGACTGGCACTATTTTTAATTTCTCTTTATTAACAGCGTTTATCAAATGACACACGTCTTACTCATGTTCAAGGCTCAACACTTGCACAGTCTTGTTTTTCATTTTCAGTTTCCAAACATGAGAATAACCGTTGTAACAATCGCAGCCAACCGGTGGAGTGAATTCTGTGGTAAATTGTATGTTAAAGGCGACTGCCCCGTGTTGTCCTTCTAAATATAGCCGAGCAACAGTCATGACACACTGAAGATATTGGAGTTTTTGAAGGGTCCTGCGGGTGAACGGGCGCATAGTAACAGACTGGCGCTAGGTTACACTTGGGGTTGGGCAAGGAGAAATAGCTGTTGCATACTGAGCCTCAAAGGACTCAACTTTTACCTAGACGACTTCAAACAGTAAGTAATCGTTGTCTGTAATACAGACTCTAAAACATATGCCCAAAGAACTTTTATAACAAAGACGGCGACGTTATTAAACTAAATAAAAATAAAAAGATATACAACTTATGGCCGTTCACCTTATTTCAACCTTTATTTGGTTGAAAATGTGCTTAGATAATCTCAGTGTTTTATCGTTTGACTAGTTGACCACTAAAATAAAGGTTAATTGCCATTGTATTTCACTTCCATATGTATTTGTCGTCTGTTTATTATCAGAATCTGAATCAGAAAAGGTATATTGCCATTTTTAGTTAACTAAATTCACAGGCTAGGAACTTGCTTTGGTGATTTTGGTGCAACATACAACAATGAACAATAAAAGCAAGATATAGTCTGAGATATAGGCTCCAATACCCGTGTCCAGGGTGAAAAGGGTCGTGATCCGACCTGCTCGTCCCAGAGCCCTGGAGACGTACAGGTCCTGCAGAGATGGAAGTCTGCATTATGTTGCTTGTCAAAACCCCCAAAGGATTGAACGGTAGAACCAGGCAGCTAAGTGCAGTTTGAACACAGTTCAAGTTGAGCGATGTTACGGCAATCCATGTTTTTAATCAACTCTTTTTGCAGTTGCACTTTTTATTATAAATGAAATACTCAATAAACACATTATTGCAATATTATACATTTTTTCAATATAACTCCGACTTCTAAATTTAGTTACTCACTTCTTCCCTCTTTGCTCGTTGTAATATATCCCTGTTGGTGTTAAGGAATATACAATTCTCTGTATAAGTTTCAATACCATTGAGATGATTAAAATGCTCTTTTTAGGTCACGGTTTTAAACATTTTCAACTCAAACTAAGTTTTTCGGGTTTTTAATTGAACGTTATGGTCCTATTCTCATTCTTATAAAGCTTAAGATCATTCTGAAACTGTTGTTTGAATGATTGTCCTGTTTTGATACTAGTTTTAGTATTGATTAATATCTGATTTTCAGTTCTTTTGACAACTCTAATCCTCAATCCTCTTTCTTTTATCTACTACTGTGTCATCCGCTCTTATGCAAAGTAAATATAGTTGGAATGTGACGACAACTTCTCTTTAACACAATATCCTGCGTCATTACTGTCGGCCCCACAACACTGTTTGTTACTGAAATGTAAATGTTAACCAGTTTTGAAAAAATATCTTGCATGTGTCTGAAACAAATGGTGGAAAGTTCTCTGTATTTTAAATTTACAGATGTATGCAATAAACATCAATAATATAAAGTGTTTTTGAGAGTGACCATTCACCAGAACTATATCTTCAAGCTGTTCCAGTCTACTTCTTGGCATTTAAAAACACAAAGGAACACGCATAACAGGTTAATGTTGAATGAGTTGAATTTTAACCTGTTTTAACATGTGGCCTCTGAGTTTAGAGATTTATTTAACATTGAAGAGGCTGTTTAGGTACTACATCGGTTCCATCTCAGGAATGACCTTTGTATTAATAAATAAAACATACGTACAGTTTGTTCGTAACCGCTAACCTAGAGCCAGGTTACGTAACCACGTGGGTTTAGGAAAATGGATCTTAGAAGGATTTCTCAGGTTCCTCAGGATTTACTAATTCAGGATTCAATGGTTCAGGTCTGGGCTGCTCAGCAGTCCTTTCCAGAGCCAGGTTGTTATGAATAAATGTGTGCTGCAGTGTAAAAGGGTAAATGTATGCAGAAGTGAAGGGCATTGAGGCAGGTCACATCTCCAAATGGCTGCTTTCACTCTTGTCCCTGAGCGGACACACTGCATCTCTGCCAAACATGCTCTCCAAAGTCCAACCTTCTGCATTAATGTTGATGTTTATTTGTCACAGAGAAACAATGATGAGAATGGAAACTGCTCCGGTGGCAGTATGGAGTTTCCCACCACTAACCTGTACGAGCTGGAGAGCCGAGTGTTCACTGACCACTGGTCCATCCCCTACAAGAGAGAGGAGTCTTTGGGCAAGTGCCTCATCGCCTCCACCTGCTTGGCTCGACATGGTAAGGCTATTTATACGACCGTGAAAATCTGTTTATGAAACCAGTCCATCTGCGTTTGCATGTGGGAGGCATGTTTTGTTTGGACGGTGGTTTTTCACGTGTTACTTTGGTTTAGTGATGCCTAAAATCTCATTTATCACAGCTAATTTGTGTGTGTGAAAAACAGTCATATTCCTTTTTACTCCCCTTAAAGGTCTGGCTGATGCTGATGAGAACTGCAAGCGATTTACGGATCGGTGTATGCCAGAGGCCTTCAAAAAGGTTAGGACCCAGCACACGGGGGACCTGTAAACTAAATTAACACTTATAAAGTTTTAATGACCTTCTCCGTTCTGGGTTGTTAGTTGCTGACCAGCAGTGCAGTTCACAAGTGGGGCACAGAGATTCACGAGGGCATCTACAACATGCTGATGCTGCTGGTGGAGCTGGTGGCAGAGAGGGTTAAACAAGACCCAGTGCCTGTGAATCTAATGGCAGTGTTAACCATGGTGAGCCTCAGTAATATCACAGGTAAAAGTGTAAAAAGACTGCGCTCTTATGTTTTTTCCTGTTTGTTTTCAGGCCTTCAACCCTGACAATGAATACCATTTTAAGAATCGAATGAAGTCTTCTCAGAGAAACTGGGCTGAGGTTTTTGGAGAAGACGCCAATATGTTTGCTGTGTCTCCCAGCAACGCTTACCAGAAAGTAAGAATCTTTTCTCTGGAGCTAAGCTGTTAAATTTGTTATAGTGAATACGGATTTGAACAATAAAAACGAGGGATAAATAGTGTGCAATAATGTTTCTGTTTGCTTTTTATCAAAACATAATCAAACCAGCTGAAACTTTAGTAAATCCAGCGCTGCATATGATATATACTGTGTATATATATATATATATATATATATATATATATATATATATATATATATATATATATATATATATATATATATATATATATATATATATATATATATATATATATATATATATATATATATATATATATATATATATATATATATATATATATATATATATATATATATATATATATATGTATCTGGTTACATGTTTGGTGTCAGATTAAGTTCCTCAATAACTTTCCAAAATATTTCTTGTGTTGAAATATGAATGAGATGATTTCAGTATTTTCTGCGCCCATAGTTTACTTACATGAGAAACACGGTGGGATTGTGGTGCTGTTTGTTTACTCGTGTCATGCCTTTGTGGTGTTTGTTTATTGTTCTTGGTCTGTGGGAGGATGAACAGGCTTGAGCTCCAGTGTTGTGCTCCAGTGTTGTGGAAGGGCTCGGAGCCACCCAAGTGCGTCAGAACAGCTGTTGGGAAATGTCACCCGCTTGTCTGTGTGCTACTGTCGCATCATTATGTTGGAAATTGTGACAAATGAATTACTCTGTTTCAGGAGCCTCATGGTTGGCTCGTTGACCTGGTGAATCGGGTAAGTAGAGTGAAGTTACTTGGATATTGTTGTGAAAATGCCAGTGATTGATTCTGGTCTCTTGTCCTTCAGTTTGGAGAGTTGGGTGGACTCTCTGCCATCCAGGCTAAACTCAACGCAGATGAAATTGAGATCGCTGTAAGCAAATATTTGTTCTATTCCACATTTCACATTCATTCTCAACCATAAACTGTCCTTAAGAGTAGCAGTAGAAATCAGTTCAACTATTGAAGGAATTCAGTAGTTTCATGAATCTTGAAGAAGGAGACACTTGGCACACAAAAGAGAAGTGACACCCAAAAGAGAAGTGGCACCCAGCAAGACAAGCTCTAAAGTTGAGCACAAATTGGGGTTTTGTATCTCACAATACAAAAAATAAATGTATATCTATCAGTATGTAAATACATCATGTCACGTGAACAGCCATAACAAAACATTTTTCCTGCTCAATATACTGCAAAAGTATTGATATCGCAATATCGGCTAAAGCAGTATTCAGTCAAAAAAAGTATTTAGACATTATGACTAATACATTAAGGCATGAACATTACAAATTAGTATATCAGAAAGTACATTCTAATATTGCAATAATATCGATACAACTGAACTTTATTATCATATCACATATCGCATTAATTTCCAACACCCTGGTCTTCCCTGTCATGAGACGTGGCCTCGGTGCTTCACATGTAAAGGTCATCCTGTAAACCTCCCGCTCGGTCTGCTGCAGCGCTCTGATCCTCTCTGTGGGAGCAGCAGGAAAAGGCTCTGTAGTGCCACATGCTCTGAGGCCGTCTGGTACTGATGTTGCCCCAGAGAAACCCTCTGGAAACACAGCTCCATTGATTTGACCTGTGTGAGAGAGAGAGATCACAGACAAACTTTAGACCACTGGCAATCTAATAGAACTGTTAAGTTCTACTAAATTGATGGCCGCTCCAGCTAAATCACTTATTCATGCACATTGGGATATTCAAGGAAATGACGTCCTAGTCCAAATACATAACAATCTATCAATCAATATTTATGGACTCCGGATGTCCATATAAAACAATTAAAAACACTCATTAGACAAGCAAACACGGTATTTATTGTGCTTCTGGATCAATACAATCTGTCAAACCACAAGAGCTGGCAATTTGGTGTATTTTTTAGTCGTTGGGTTTTAGTTTTGCAAGATCAACATCACTGCAATTGTTATGGCCCCATGATATTTTGGGAAATGTCAGAAAAAAAAGTGTTGGAAGGGTTTTGTGAGGACCTTTCTTCACCCAATCCCTCAAATCATGAATGAATAATTTTCCTGAAACCCATGATTATAAAATAGACCATCATACAGTTCAACATTCAGAATCCAATAATTTTAAGATCAGTTTTTCACCTGTGTATACTTTTATTGACCACTGTTGAGAGAATAATCACAGCACAATAGAGTTCATGTTGTCATCCGACTAAACACAGCGAGTTCAAGAGTAAAGGGAGAAGGCCTTTATTATATTAGAAGGAGGAGAACTGGGCCTGTCCTTGGAGTGACTCATTATTTTTTCTAAACAGGAAGTCATGAGTGAACTGAGCAGGACAGTGGAGAAGATACGAGCTGCAGAGGGAGAGCTGGGAGTGTGTTGATAAAGAGGAGGCACTTAAAAATCCATTATGATGCTTTTATTTGGCATTGGTGATAAAAGTCGCGCTCTGGCATAGGAAATCCATAATTTCACACACCTTTTTCTTTATATTCACGAAATGATACACTCGGATGCATTCTCGCCACTTCAATGCTTCAATCGTGGCATAGATTACCTTCATAACAACTAATACCATTGATAAAACGTACAAATATGTTTCATTTTTATTGCTTGTTATAAATCCTCAAATGTCCCCTCTTGTACAGTGTGTGTCAGCTCTGGTCCAGCCTCTAAGCGTTTGCGCTGAGTATCTGAACTCCAGTCTCGTCCAGGTGAGTTTTCAAAACATAACCGCAAAGTATTCCATGTGTGACGTCTCTTCTGTTAAACACACAATGCCATTTGCAGCCCATGCTTGATCCAGTCATACATAAGATGATCACGTATGTGCAGAACCTGGAGGAAAAGGATCTCAAAGATAAGGTAGTGTCAGCTTTGGCTTAAAAACAAGTACAGTTTTATTTGAATTTGACCATGTTCGTGTTTTACTGCTTGTCCTTAGCGTCTTGTGAGTATCCCAGACCTGCTCTCGGCCATTAAGCTCCTGTGCATGAGGTTCCAAAGAGACTTGGTCGCTGTGGTGGACGACCTGAGGCTGGACACTCTGCTGCGAATGCTCAAAACGCCACATTTCTCCACCAAAATGAACTCTCTAAAAGAGGTCCTGAACTCTCAACATGTTAGTTCTTAGAGGATTAAGACGGGCTTTGATGTCATCTCACAATTTTGCGCTTTCCTTTAGGTCACCAAACTCATAGAGGAGAGTACTGTGTCAAAAACTGTAAAAAATGCCATAGATACAGACAAACTTTTAGACTGGCTTGTAGAGAACTCGGTCCTCTCAATAGCACTGGAAGGTAAGAATTTACTTTTCCAACTCTCGAAAGCATTTGCGTTATTGTTTAGCAGAAAGATGAGCGTTCACTTTTCTTGCAGGTAACATTGATCAAGCTCAGTACTGCGAGAGAATAAAGGGAATCATAGAACTTCTTGGGAGTAAATTGTCCTTGGACGAACTGACCAAAATCTGGAGGATACAGGTACTATCCAGTCATAAAAAAAATGTATGGTTAGAATGGTCTTAATCTATATCAAAACTGTGTATTTTATCATCTTATCATATTTATGGATGTCACACACACAAGTCATAAGCAGCTCTTGGTAAAGTCACCCGAGTTGTACCGGTTAGCACAGTGCTAAATATGTTTTGTTTGTAAAAGTTGCTAAATGAAAGAGAAATGGGGAGATAATGTCCCGTTCACGGCCGATCTCCTCTGCTACACTTAGAGGAGCACTCGTGTTTACATTTTCAACAAGAGAGTGGCCCAGCTCTTTCCTTTGTTTCGAAAGAGTCTGAAATGTTAGTATTGTTATACTAACATTGTTAGTATAACAAACATGTTATAGTATCTGTTATGTACATATTATGCCTGATTGATGTATCGAACTGATTGTAGCACGGCGTGTTGTTTGCCACGTGTTTGTCCTCCTGTTGACTGTGTTTCTGTGGTGGTATTTCAGGCTGGCCAGTCCTCTACAGTGATTGAAAACATTCACACAATCATCGCCGCTGCTGCTGTGAAGTTCAGCTTTGATCAGCTCACCCACCTCTTTGTCCTCATTCAGAAGGTCAGCGCTGTCACCAGTGCGCACATTTGTCTTTTAGTATCAAGTATAAAAAGTTACATGACAACAGTTTATGGTCAAGAAAGTCAAGAGTTCTAAGCGACAGATTTTATGGGCATGTATTATTTTATATTAATTTCAGTGATACAGATAGAAGGTTCACAAATGCTCTAGTCATTATCATTATTTTGATTCATTCAACACATAATTTGTAACCAACTGCAGATTTTTTTTTGTTTGTGGATTAAATGGATTTTATTCATTTGATGGAGTTGGGGATTTCGCAATATCGAATTTAATTGTTAATATTATTGTGAGAAGAAGAAATGCAATTTAACGTTCGCAACATTTGACTAGTCGAGCGCTAAAATAAACCTTAGGTGCCACTGTATTTCACTTCCAAATGTATTTAATAAACAGAAGTGTTTATTATCCGAATCTGAATCAGAAAAGGTTTATTGTCAGTGAACAAAATTCACAGTCTAGGAACTTGCTTTGGTGATTCAGTGCAACATGGCAATGAAAAACAACAAATGCAAGATATATCAAATAAGGCGTGCATTAAAAAAACAAATTAAGTTTACGAATAAGACAAAAATAGACTTGGACTTAAGCATATTATCTTGACATCCCTGGAGGGAATTTTAAAAGGTTAAATATTGATTTGAGTTCTATTTCTTTTTCAGAGTTGGGAGATTGAGAGCGATCGAGTGAGGCAGAAGCTGCTCAGTCTGATCGGGAGGATTGGCAGAGAGGCTCGGTCTGAAACCACCACTGGAAAGGTTTGTCTTTGTACATAACATGAATATAGTGAACGCTCTCGTTTTGTTCACTGTGATGGACGCTGTTCCTGTGCAGGTGTTGGAGGTGCTGTGGGAGCTGGCTCACCTCCCCAGCTTACCCACCAGTCTGGTTCAGCAGGCCTTAGAGGAGCACCTGGGGATTCTGAGCGACGCCTACGCTGTCAAGGAAACCGTGAAGCGTAGTTACATCATCAAATGTATTGAGGATATTAAAAAGGTAAGACTAAATCAATACAATGCAGAACAAACTATATTATGTATTGAGCGTAACACTTTTAGTATAAGCATTAGGCGGGAAAGCTTTGGGTTTGTGTGCGAGAGAAATGACCTGGACATTTATAGAAGAAGGGAATGTATTGGTTTAAGGAAGGTGACGTTTGACC
Source organism: Eucyclogobius newberryi (assembly GCF_026437365.1). Lineage (NCBI taxonomy): Eukaryota > Metazoa > Chordata > Actinopteri > Gobiiformes > Gobiidae > Eucyclogobius > Eucyclogobius newberryi. The sequence goes on from NW_027316532.1 coordinate 36,730,477, forward strand.
TACAATAAGAGGAGATTGATTGAAGTGGTGAAAGAGAAAATGAAGTAGTTGCTGAGAAAGAAGGAGGTGCTGAGGATATGGTTACAGAATTCTTCATCTGATTTATTGGTGCCACTTTAAAGGGAAACTCAAAAGCAAAGTTAGTCTTCTGCATTCTTAACCCAAGTTTCATTTTCGCTTATGAATTTTAGTTCTCGTTTATCGTTCCCTCATTTAGTTGCAGTGTGTGCTGGAGTTTTAGAGCGAGTCCACGTGAACAGGCCCATACCATAGAGAGCTCACATTACCTCACTGCGGCAGACACAGGAGGTTCTCTGACATTCCCTGAAACGCAGCGCTGCAGGGAGGCACACTGTTTGTCTGCTGAGAGAGGAATGCACAGGATCATCACCATCACCTGCTCATTTCTCCATAAACCAGCTTTAAAGTTGAATAAATGCATGAACTGGGATGTCGCACTTTGGGCTAAACATTAAATATTCGCTCTGAAGTTTGAACCGGTTGTTGGTTTGGTCCTTGCTCTTCCCAGTTTATTCTGCTGTTCTTTCCCTGGCAAGACACATCACCCGCCTTGTCTCCAGCGTCTGTAAGACAGTCTAATGTGTGATTTGTGTTTGTCGTGCTCGGAGATGCTGCTGGTGTGAAATGGCTGCAGTGTCTCTCTGCCTGCCCCGGGGCAGCTGTAACTACAAAAAGTAGCTTTCATGTTTACCACCGATAATAAAGTGCTTGATGAGAAAGAAAAGCATTTGAAAAGTGCTTTATATGTTTGATCCATCATTGTTTTTATGGATTAGATTTGTTAAGTGTATCCAAAACATTAAAGAAGACATATTATGCTTTTGTCTGCTATATAATTGCATCTATGACATTCGTGGATCCTAATTCAATATTTTATACTTTTTAAATTGCAATATTGATTTAAAACAACTTAATAAAACAAGCATTTCCTGTCTGCCCCTATTCATGAATTTTTGCTTAGGAGAATAAATATTACTCAAACAGACATAAATCGCTCTAAATATATACATTAGTAGATGGATAAAAACATGATTAAAAGCTCTTAAAAGTGACGTTTGCATAATATGTCTCCTTTAGGTAAATATCACACCTCAACATTTTGGCCATTAAGTGAAATATATGTTTTTAGACACAAACTCAGGAGGACGGTAAAAGCAGTGAGACTCAGACCTCATTTCTTACTGGCACTTGGGGCAAGAAGAAGCCCAACCTTTTGGTCAAAGTAAGACAAGAAACAAATATTACTACTACACTCTTACTGGTACAATCTTTCACACCAATCCTGCTGCTTCTGCAAATCAGCTGTGGAGGAGGGCTTGACCAAGCGGGGATGACTTGGAACTTAGATGGACTCTTAACACTAAGCTAATGGCGTGTTTTAATTGTTTGCTTTCTTCACAATTTGGGCTGCAGCATTTTTGATTGCACAGTGGTGTTCATCCTAGCTCAGGTGGTTTACCGTTCAATTAAATGTGATTCTCTCTTCAAAGAATTGTCGGCTTGGTGGTTGTGCTGTATTGTTTGCTCTTTCAACAACTAATATTATCAGAGCCATGGACATGCACTCAATATTGATTTAATTATATTCATTTGGAGATGGCAAATGTCCTTTGCCGTGTTTTATGTCCATGGTCCTGATGTTGTTGGTCCTGTTGTCCGTTATGTCTTGTTTGTTTGTTCTGAATCAAAGTAACTTCTCATGATGTGTTTGTAGGCCTCACAGAGCAGTCCACAGGCCATTTGGGTCGTCCCTGCTCTCCGACAGCTGCATGAAATCACTCGCTCCTTCATCAAGCAGACCTATCAGAAGCAAGACAAAGTAAGACCATCTCATAGGACAGAGCTTCTCAAAGTGTGGAACGTGCCCCTCACACAAGTTTAGAACAGGTCACGGCTTCTATATGTGCTCTGTCCCACCTCTGTCCCACCTCTGTCCCTCCTCTGTCCCACCTCTGTGCTTCTGTCCTGGTTCCCTTTGTGCTCGTCCCTTTTTGAGTCTAACTTTTAAACTTGCTCCTCTTTTGGAGGAGCACATTTGGCGTTTACATATCAGAAAAATATGAGAAGAGACTGTGCATTCTTTTCCTTTCGCTTTGATCCCATGCTTTTCGTGTAAAATGTGTAACATAAGTGCAGCACCAGAGTCTGCACTGGACCCTCAGTGGTAAAAGTGATCCACAGTGACCAGGGCCAGTTCTGCACCTGACAGGTGACCGCCCTGCCCTGTCTGCAGTCTTTATTTGGTTTGGCCATGAAACGGTCACATTCTGTGAATGACAATTTAAATGCTAATTACTACTAGTCATTTCAGGCTGAGGTGTGATTTTATTGTTGAAATTTGTATTTTATTTTATTATGCTTAATTTCTCGAGGCTGTGGGGGCGTGGATACATTTTTTATTTCCCAAGAGGGACACGCCAGAAAAAGTTTGAGAAGCTCTGGTGTAGTAACAATATTAGCAATATTACACATTCCTAATACATCTACACTGTATCAAATGTTATGTTTTTGTAAAGTGCATTGATTTGGAGCAGTTTAAAGTAAACAAGCTGTTACTCGGCTCTATTTCAATGCAACATTAAGAAAGTGCTGTTATTGAACAGTGGTTTTGTCTTACAACAATGATTCCATTCTGAGGCTCTTCCATTTTAGAAAATAAGAAGGCTATTATTTCTACTATAATGTGAGATTACCCATAGATGTGCTATTGTCTTACCAGATCATGTTTTATACAGCGATTCTCTGTCTCTCTGTAGAGCATAATTCAGGACTTGAAGAAGAACTTTGAGATAGTAAAGTTGATCACAGGGTCTCTGGTTTGCTGCCACCGTCTCGCCGCTTCTGCTGCAGGAAACATGGGGCTCTCGGGGTCGACCATGGTGGATGGACGATACACCTATCAAGAGGTTTGGACTTACAAATATTCCTGTATTTCCTGTGCTCCTCTGCCAGGAATGTTTTAATTGTTTGTATTTTTCACTGATACTGCAAATGAATGAAAACATTTGTAAATATACCAGATTTAGCCTAGTTTTTGTCTGTGAACGGACGTTAAAGTTTGCCTAACAAGAAAACATTTAAGCAACAGTTACTCAAAGCCAGTCAACAGTCACTACACTATATACAGTACAGCACAGACGCAACATAATGGCTCACAAATATGATTAGCACTAATATAGTACTTGTCTACCAAGTTTAAATTGACTATGGTTTTGTTTCTTTGCTACAAAACCGCCCTCTGTACTTCTATATTACACCATGTTTTATGTGGCACAATATTCAGACATGCTCATTGTTTATTATACATCTGCCTGTTTCTTTGTTTAGTATCTGGACTGCCACCTGCGATTCCTGGCCTTCTTCCTCCAGGAGGCCAGTCTGTACCTGGTCTGGAACAGGGCAAAAGAGCTCTGGGAGTGTCTGGTGTCCGGACCCGACGTCTGCGAGCTCGACAGAGAGGTACGTGCACAGCAAGGCCATGTCACCTTTTTACATTTGAGATTCCTTCATCCGCTAGTTTTAGTTTCAACACCGTTCTTTAGAGCAAGGTACATGCGGCTGTGAATGAATTCATGTTGAAAAAAGAAGTAATTCATAACAGGAATATGATAACTGATGTACTGTTACATACATGTTGAAAAATCCATAAATTATGTTCCTAATTGTATTAAATTGTTTGAAAATCCTAGTTTTTTTGTCAATAAGCTGTAATGTGTGCAGATGTGTTTCGAGTGGTTCACCAAAGGACAGCACGACCTGGAGAGTGATGTTCAGCAGCAGCTTTTCAAAGAGAAAATCCTCAAACTTGAGCCTTATGAGATTACCATGAATGGTGAGATATTTAATTTAGTCTTACATATTATTTTCAATTACACAAAAAGTAATGAGTTAATATGTAAGTGTTTTTTCCCCTCAAAGGTTTTAATCTATTTAAGACATTCTTTGAAAATGTCAACCTGTGCGACCATCGTCTGAAGCGCCAGGGCACGCAGCTGGTAAGTCACTGGGTCTTATATGTAAGTGGACAAACACATGTGGACCTGCTGTCTTCCTCATGACAGTGTGTGGAGCGCCTCGATCTGGCTGGCATGGACTTTATCTGGCGCATCGCCATGGAGACTCCAGATGAAGAAATCGCCAATGAAGCAATTCTACTCATTATCACATACAGCTACACAAACCTCAATCCTAAAATGAAGAAGGTATGGATCCTTTATCTCTATTTACACGAGAACCGCAAATTGATGAACATTTTAAAGTTGATTTTCTTTTCTTTAGGATTCTGTTTCCTTGCACAAGAAGTTCATTGCTGATTGTTACAAGAGACTTGAGGTGAGAGTTCTTAATGATGAGTAAAATGTTTTGAAAATTATGTTTTAAATCCTTTTGTTTGTATTTCAGGCTGCTAGTTCGGCTCTCGGGGGTCCCACACTCACTCATGCTGTTACTCGGGCAACAAAGATGCTGACGGCTACTGCCATGCCGACGGTGGCCACATCTGTACAATCTCCTTCCAGGTACACACTGGGGTTTGGGTAAGAAATGAGTTACTCACTTTTGACGTGTGTTTGTGAGGGTATTCTCTTTGTAAAATGTCATTTGAAGTTAAAATCTGAAACAAGTTTTTGTCTTTTTTCCCCCAGATCTACTAAGCTGGTGATAATCGAAAGACTGCTGCTATTGGCTGAACGCTATGTGCTCACTATAGAGGTGTATATATTGTATCACTTATATATAATGTCTATTTTTGTTGACCATACATGCTTGCATCCTTACTTTGAATAACAATTGTATTAGTTAATTGCCTTAACAAATAAACCTTGAGATTTCCAAGTTTCTATCTTAATCATTAATCTTTCTCTATATGTTTTTGGTGTAGGACATGTACTCAGTTCCTCGCACAATCCTACCTCACGGGGCGTCGTACAATGGACACCCGGTCACTCTCCACATCACTTATGAGTCAACCAAAGACACTTTCTCCTTGGAGGTAACCTTAAGAAATAGTCTTCTGCCTCGGGTTACAGGACGACACTGACTGTTTGTTCTTCAGACCCACAGTAATGAGACCATTGGAAATATCCGGTGGAAGATCGCCGAGCACTTGAGCTGTCCAGTGGATAATGTCCAGATCTTTGCCAATGACAGTGTGGTATGTTTTTATTTAAACGTTCACTTAGGATCAAATATCAGTTAATGTTTACAGAGGAATGATTAACACAATTTTACACAAGATTTTTTACGGTAAATCAGTTGAAAAATATCATGTTTCTGAGGATAAAGAAACTGCCAGAAACATGAATCCCAACCTTTATGACTTGACTACAGCATATTTTTGTCTCAAAGGCAATTATTAATAAAAAATAACAATAACAAACACCTAGCCAAATCCAAATTGATCGGACCACATTGGCAGGTATTCCAGACACTCCTTCCCATATTTATTTGATCTAAATAGTAGTTTTAGAATTGTAGAGAATTTCTCTATAGAAAGACCTTTTAATTTGAACCTTAAAATAGTCCCAGATACATATTTTAGTATTTAAAATGTAAAAATAATAAATAAAATAAAAAAGGGTAACGTGTAAATCATTTAAGACCTAAAAGAGAAGAGTGCAAAGAAAAATCCTTTTCAGTCACATGTGCAGCTAAACAAAACTGTTTTTAGCTTAGATTTGAACATTGTCAGAGTAGAACCTGTCTCACATCTTCAGGAAGAATGTTCCAGATTTTAGCTGCATAAAACTGAAATGCAGATTCCCCATGTTTAGTCCTGACTCTGGCACCAGCAGGAGGCCGGTCCATGTTGAGTCCTGACTCTGGCACCAGCAGGAGGCCGGTCCATGTTTAGTCCTGACTCTGGCACCAGCAGGAGGCCGGTCCATGTTTAGTCCTGACTCTGGCACCAGCAGGAGTGTCATCATGTTCACCCCATTTGCTTCCTCCTCTCGTAGATGACCATGAATCGTGACCAGAAGCTCCTGTCCCAGCTGGGCTTCAGTGACGAGCAGAGTCTGACAGTGAAGAGCTCAGGCACGGGGACTCCCTCCGGCAGCTCCGAGTCCTCCGCCTCCGCCTCCAGCAGCTCCAGCTCTGCGGTCTTCAACTCCGCCTACGCCTTAGAACAGGTGTGAATGGGAGACCGCTAAATGCTCTGGCATAAGTTCTGTGCAAGCGTCAAACTCCTTTGTTAATGTACTTCTCATTGTGCAGGAGAAATCCCTGCCAGGCATCGTGATGGCATTGGTCTGTAATGTGTTTGAAATGCTTTACCAACTGGCAAACTTGGATGAACCAAGGTAACGGACTGGATGGGATCTCAGTTTAGAACATGTTGCTGTCCCTCCTCATGTAGATTGTGACAATAATAATGATTTGATTTATCAGGATTACGCTTCGTGTCAGGAAGCTTTTGCTGCTCATCCCGACTGATCCTGAAGTTCAGGATGCACTTGACAATTTTGTTCCCAAAGAATCCAGTGTCTGGAGCCACCAGGTACACTGACTTCTCCTCAATATATTCTTGTTTTTTTATTTTAGCTGTATTTGTTGGTTTCAATCGTTTTCTTCTTATAGAAAACCCTGTTCACCCTCGGTCAGGGCTCAGGGTCTCGTTCTCCTTCTATGACCTCTAAACAGCAGCACCAACCCAGCGCAGCGTCCATTTTGGAGTCCCTCTTTAGATCCTCGGCTCCTGGAATGTCCACCTTCAGAGTTCTCTACAACCTGGAGGTAACTCACCACCAACCACACCGTACAGTCTGAAAGAAGTATAATCTGTTTTGTATTTTCCCTGTTGCAGGTTTTGAGTTCAAAGCTCATGCCCACGTCTGATGATGAGATGGCCAAAACCAGCAGCAAATCTTTCTGTGAAAACTTTCTGAAAGCAAGTGGCCTCAGGTTAAAACATGTTTTGAATAACTGTTACGAAAGATTGAATGTATAATACTTGGTGTGTAATTCATGTGGGTGTTTTTATGTTTAGTCTTGTAGTAAATGTTATGCAGAGAGACTCCATCCCACCTGAAGTGGACTATGAGACCAGACAAGGGGTTTACTCCATCTGCCTTCAGCTGGCCAGGTTCAATACAGCATTGTTTAAATATTCTCCTGCTGTTGTTTGTCGACATCGTCATAACTCGTCTGTATTTACAGATTTCTCCTTGTGGGCCAAAGTATGCCCGCGGCCCTGGATGATGATGTGATCCGGGACGGAGATTCTTTGTCTTCACGTCCTTTCAGAAACGCCAGCCGCAGTGGGAGGCAGTTGTCTCTGTGTGCCACCCCAGAGAAGTCCTCCTACAGGCAGATGTCCCTGTCCGAGCGCTCCTCCATCAGAGTGGAAGAGATCGTCCCTGCTGCTCGTGTGGCTATCCAGGTGCATATACATAAACTCATACAACATTAGCAGAGGTTTGTTTTCAGTTTAAAATGAGAATTCTCATTAACATCAATGTATATTTGGACCTGGGCTCTAGACCATGGAGGTAGCAGACTTCACCTCGACTGTGGCCTGCTTCATGCGCCTGACCTGGGCAGCAGCAGCGGGGCGTTTGGATCTGGTCGGTAGCCCACAGCCAATCAGAGAAACCCACAGTCTCCTGCCAACGGGGGTCCGCACCAGAGTGAGCAGCACAGGTAAGAGACAAGAGAGACTCAATGTATCTAGTTCAAGTAGTAATATGATCCATTGTTTTGAATGAAAACAAAAATGACTTTGCAGGGAGTAACTGCAGTTCCAGCAGTGAAGGAGAGGCTGCACCTACAGCGTTGCATGCTGGGATATGTGTCCGGCAGCAGTGTGTTTCCAATAAAGATGGAATCATCGCCCGGGAGGCCTTATCCCTCCTGGTGACCTGTTTGCAGCTGAGATGCCAGCAGCTCTGTAAGTCTCAAGCTCCTCATGGATTTACGATAAACGATGAGATATTCACATTTACATGTTTTCTTAACGGCTAGTGCCATTCTTAGTGCCATTCTGTCGCATATAGTCATTAAGATTATGTTACTAAAATCTTTTGTTTTTTGTGTCCAGGTTCCTTTTACAACCTTCCCGCTGTCAGCGATTTCATTATTGATATTCTGCTGGGATCTCCCAGTGGAGAGGTAAGCTACACTTACACTGGTTCAATACAGAGCTCCAAGTGCCTCCTTGAGTCTGAGCCTGAGCTCGATATACTCTTTATTTCAGATCCGCCGTGTGGCGTGTGACCAGCTGTACACTCTCAGCCAGTCCGACACCTCGGCCTTCCCTGATGTTCAGAAACCAAATCTGTTCCTGCTTACTGTGATCCTCACGGCTCAGCTGCCACTCTGGAGCCCCACGTCCATCATGAGAGGAGTCAACCAGAGGTATCTCCCCCTACAGTGTCAAAGTGGAACTGCAGCAAAGGCCTGGTATTGATTTTGTTGGTCTTCTTAGATTGCTGTCTCAGTGCACTGAGTACTTTGACCTGAGGTGCCAGCTTCTGGATGACCTGACAAGTAAGCGGATTAGGTCTCATTTTCACTTTTAACTCTACGCTAAATAAATGTGTTGCAAGAAGCAAATTTATCCATCAGAGGTATCCGTTTTCTCAATATGAAACCCCACAAGTGTGAGAAGACTAGCATTAACTTTCTCTGCAGTGCATCTTTTTCAGACTTTTATTTTATTTGTATTTTTTTTCATTAACATGAATCTAATTACTTCAGCTTGGAGGACTAAATGTTCACTTTGTCTTTCAGCTTCGGAGATGGACGTGATTAAACTGAGCGCGGCCACCATGTTGGAGGACGAGATCTCGTGGTTGGACAACTTTGAGCCGAGTTGGAGCTCAGAGATGGAGACGAGTGAAGCAGACAACGTCCTTTTGGCCGGACACCTTCGGCTCATTAAGACCCTTCTGTCGCTCTGTGGCACCGAGAAGGAACATCTGGGTATGTGTCTGTGGAAGTGGATTTTATATTCTGCTTTGATTTAGTGCAGTAGATTGAAAACTGTAGAGGAGGGAGCACCTGTGGTGGTCAAGGCCTTTATTGATTAAGTCCTATTTATTTATATATATTTTTTTCAGTTTTGAAATATATATACACAGAACAAAAAATGAAAATTGAAAACCAGAACAGCGCACAGAGAGAAAGCAAAGGAAATGCAGGCAAACAAAAGACATCCAAAGAAGGTGTCCAACATAAATGTCCCATCTAGTTCAAAGTTTGTCAAATTTGTCATTTCAATTAAGTCCAATTGTCAATTTTCTATTGTAATTAAAGTGCCTGACAGGTTGGGGCGACTCATTGAACTAAAATGCAGTTAAGATAAATATATTTCAAATTTTGCGAAAGATCATAGAAATGCCATCACAGAATAGCAAATTTTTTAGGTTTATAATTTCACTTCTGTTTGTAATTGATGACATCACACTAGAAATTTAGAAAGCCCAGCAAACACTCATCTAATGTCACTTTTTTTTTCTTTGACAAATGAAAATAAATGAGAGCACCTTTATTTTGTTGAATTAATGTTTAGAGAGTCAAAAATGTTGTTTCTCGAGTAGCGCTCGTGCGATGTCACTTCCTGTCATTTTCCAGAGATTTTTCTCCACAAATAGTTGCGCGATTTGTGTAAAACTATAATATGTACAACAGCTATAAATTCACCAAATAAAGTAAAAATGAGAAAACCTGTCACATTTAGATGCTTAAACGCTTAGTAAAAACCTAACGTGCACTTTTCTTTTCAGGTCCATCTTTGATCCAGCAGTTATTGGACGACTTCCTGTTTCGGGCTTCACGCATCATCATCAACAGTTCAAACTCGATGCAGTCTCCTGCTCCAAGCCATGACTTCCACCCCAAGTACACACTCTTTCATGGTCCATTCTTTAAAGTCAAATATACATTGTTATTGAATTGATGTGCTTGTGTTTGTCCAGGTGTAACACGGCCAGCAGCAGACTGGCCGCGTACGAGGTTCTGGTGATGCTCGCGGACAGTTCACTCCCAAACCTCAAACTCATCACCAAAGAGTTACTGTCAATGCATCACCAGTTGGACCCTTCCCTCAGCAAGGAATTTGATGTAAGACGCACATTGTCTTTGTGGATGTTTTAATGGGGTAAACCTAATGTATACTTCTTATTCCAGTATCTTCCTCCTGTCGAGAGCCGCTCTGTCTCAGGATTTGTTGGGCTGAAAAATGGCGGAGCGACGTGTTACATGAACGCGGTGTTTCAGCAGCTCTACATGCAGCCGGGCCTTCCAGAGGTGCGTTACATCACGTGTAGGCCTTAACATACACGTATTAAGAATAACAAAAGACCTCACTTTTAGCTCTAAATTCAACAAAACAAACACTGTGACGACGTTAAGATATAACTATATTTATCTGGCAGTAGAGACGACTGCAAATGGCAATAAAGTGAAATGTGATCGAAGATGAAGATAAAGATTTGGCGTATTATTTCAAGACAAAGTAACCTGCGTGTGGGCACTCTGTGAGCATCAGGTTTTCTTTCTATGCACAGGTTTTTCTATCCATCGAGGATGACACAGACCAGCCGGAGGAAAGCGTCTTCTACCAGGTTCAGTCTCTGTTTGGTCACTTGATGGAAAGCAAACTGCAATACTACATCCCTGAGAACTTTTGGAAGGTATTATAAAACGCCCCATTCAAGCAGTTTCTCATAGATGCATATCAGCAATTATTAGATATTTTATCACCTTAACCCCTTTTCTTGTAGATATTCAAAATGTGGAACAAGGAGTTGTATGTGCGAGAGCAGCAAGATGCGTATGAGTTTTTCACCAGCCTCGTGGACCAGCTTGATGAGCATCTCAAGGTACGACTCTTAACTCAATGTTTGTTTGGTTTTTTTGGCTATTTTTTACAGTTAAATCATTTGGTCATTTTTTGTTTTTGTTTTTAGAAAATGGGCCGAGAGCAGATTTTCAAAAACACATTTCAGGGAATCTTCTCCGACCAAAAGATTTGCAAAGACTGCCCACATCGGTGAGACAAATGCTTTTAAACTGTTTTCTTTTTTGTTGTTGTTCTCGTTAAATTAGCTTGACAATTTCTTTATTTATTCGACAGGTACGAGCGTGAAGAAACATTCATGGCACTTAATCTCGGGGTCACGTCTTGTCAAAGTTTAGAAATCTCTTTGGACCAGTTTGTGCGAGGAGAGGTGCTAGAGGGCAGCAACGCGTACTATTGTGAGAAATGCAAAGAGAAGGTTTGTGGAAGCTTCACGGTGCGACTCGCATTTGACTAACATTATTATTCATTCTCGTTTTTAACTTCTTTATTTTTTTACCCAGAGAACCACAGTGAAGAGGACCTGCATTAAATCCTTACCCAGCGTCCTCTGCATTCACCTGATGCGCTTCGGCTTTGACTGGGAGAGTGGTCGCTCCATCAAATACGATGAACAGATCAAGGTAATGATTTTTATTGTGTAACATTTAGAAGTAAGATAAGATAAGATAATCCTTTAATATCCGCACAAGGGGAAATTTCATTGTTACAACGCAGTAAATACAGGAGGAAAGGACAAAAAACACACTCTTAATAGAACTCTTATGAACAAAACAAAAAACTCTTATTGACAATTAACTCCTCTCCTATCTTAATAGGGAATGGAGGGGGGGAAATAAAATAGATAAATAAAAATATGAAAATAATAATAGAATAAAATAAAATAAAGTAAAAATAGCTAGCACAAGACTAGGTGGTACTAATAGTAAGTAAACAGAATAAAAACAAAATAGAACACTCTTATTTACATCAGTTGTATGACACATGAATATGGCCTTAATTGCTTGTGAGTACGACAGTAGTTGCACATGAATATGACAGTATTGCACATGGTTAAATCAGTATTGCACATGTTCAGGGCTAGCAGTGTTTGTTGTAACGTCATAACAAGTGAAAATAATCCAGTATATTTCCACTGTTCACATTGAAACCTGTTGAAGCATCAAACGCATCATTTTGTATAGAAATAGAATGGATAAATGGGACGTTTGTTGTGTTCTGTTGCGAAACGTCTGACTATCTCCAAATATAAGAAAATGTAATAAATTGCACTGCTCAGACTAGACCTTTGTGTTGTTTGTGCCAGTTCCCTTGGGTGCTAAACATGGAGCCGTACACCGTCTCTGGGATGGCGCGGCAGGACTGCAGCGGGGAAGGAGGAGACGGCAAAGGGGACATGGCGTCCGGGAGCTCGCCGCGGAAAAAAGTCACCATCTCCGAGAACTACGAACTTGTGGGTGTCGTGGTACACAGCGGTCAAGCGCACGCCGGCCACTACTACTCGTTTATAAAAGACAGACGGTGAGGAGAACAACTCCACTACTTTACTCTGTTACTCTCCCCTGCTCGGCGTGTTCCCCTTGTCGAGCCAAACATCTGGAGACGTTTACCGTACAGGCTGATCCAGAAGCCCACACACGCAATCTGCTCCTGCCACATTTGCCCCGAGGAGGTCCATATAGTTCTGCCCTGAATACCACAAATCACTGGATGCCACTTAGAGAGCGGAACAATGAGCTATTGAATGTAAACAATGTGAATAGCTTCTCACTTTGAGTTAGTAGATGCTGGGATTAAAAGCAGTTCACTATTAACATAAAATAGCTCATGATCTTGTATTCTCAGTATTTGATGAAAACGGCGAACCAGGTCCAGCTGTGATTGACACTGTAATTGTGATTTTGCTTTTTTCTTTCAATGAAAACCAAACTTTAAAAGTAACAGCATTTCTGGGATGCTTCTCAAAGACTGCAATTAGTTTAAAATGACAGGATATCTTCTGCTTAAGATTCTTGATTTAATTTATTCGATCATATTTTATTTATTTTTCTAATGTTTATGCTGCTGGAGTTGTTTACAATGTGCACTCTGAACAGAATCGATTCAATTGCAAAGCTAATTGTGATGACATTTATTGACTTTTTTCCCAAATTGTGCAGCCCTATAACATTCACAAAATAATCTTACAGCTTATAGTACCGTACGACTTTTTTCCTTAGTAAAGTAGAAGCATAACATTTTGTCAGTACTTCCTAAAAGTTTATAGTTTCATAATAGTGTCTCTCATTTTATTGGAATTAACATTGTTTTCCCATTGTTTTCTCTCTTCCTTATCAGCATCACTTTTGATTATTTGTATATATTTATTTTATTACATTTTCCTGAATAAGTATATGATTTGCCTTTCAGTGGCGGTGCTCGTGGACGCTGGTACAAGTTCAACGACAACGTGGTGGAGGAGTTTGACATGAACGACGAGTCTCTGGAGTACGAGTGCTTTGGAGGAGAGTACAGACCTAAAGTTTACGACCAGTGTGAGTAAATCAACGCATCTCTCAACAATTTCCATGTTTTAGGCGTTCTCATTTGGACACTGTTGTCGTGTGTGTGCAGCCAACCCGTACCCGGATGTGCGGCGGCGCTACTGGAACGCCTACATGTTGTTTTATCAGAAAATCAGTGACCAGAACTCACCGGTGCTGCCAAAGAAGAGCAGAGTCAGCATCATGAGACAGGAGGCGGAGGACCTGTCACTGTGAGTCCACATTGTGTAGATGTTATACGTTTAATCCCTCATTCGTCCAGGAGCGATCCATCGTATAGAAGGGTTTAAGGACATCAGTTTACAAGTTACAATAGCCATTGTAAGCTATTTAAGGTTGTAAATGTTGGTTTGTCTTTGGAATTATACAGACTAGAAATACGCAGAGGGGGATCTACAGTGGGTGAATGATTTAAATGCTCACTTTTTGAGATTTGATCGGTCACCCGCCCCTCCCCCCGCACAGCTGCATGCTCCCTCTTCCACAGCTGGACAATGCCCTGCATCTGTTCCTCTTCGCTTATCTGCCCCGGACCATCAGCTCCCCACTTCGCCTGGACTCACCCATCCCCCCAGCACACAGTCCCCCTGCCAACCACTGACTGTCACAGCAGCACAGGTGAGGAGTGAGCTGAAGAGGATTAAAGTGAGGAAGGCAGCAGGACCTGACGGCATCAGCCCCAGGCTCCTTAAGTCCTGCGCAGATGAACTGTGTGGAGTTATGGAGCATGTCTTCAACATGAGCCTGAAGCTGAGGGTGGTACCACAGGTCTGAAGACCTCCAGTCTGGTACCTGTGCCTAAGATACCGCGCGCCAAAGACCTCAACAGCTTCAGGCCGGTGGCTCTCACGTCCCACCTGATGAAGACACTGGAGCGGCTAGTCCTGGACCACCTCCGCTCCACCGTGAGCTCAGCCATGGACCCGCTGCAGTTTGCATATCGGCCTGGCATCGGAGTGGAGGACGCCGTAATCCCTGCTGCACCGCTCTCTCTCTCACAGGAAAAGCCTGGCAGCTCTGTGAGGATTCTGTTCTTCGATCTCTCCAGCGCCTTCAACACCATCCAGCCGCTGCTCCTGAGGGACAAGCTGGAGACGGCTGGTGTGGAGTATGACCTGGCAGAGTGGATCCTGGACTACCTCACAGACCGACCCCAGTTTGTGAGAGCCCGGAACTGTGTGTCTGACACTCGGACCTGCAGTGTGGGGGCGCCCCAGGGCACTGTCCACGCGCCCTTTCTCTTCACCCTTTACACTGCAGACTTCAGACATGACACGGACAGCTGTGTCCTGCAGAAGTTCTCTGATGACTCTGCCATCATCGGACTCATCACGGACGACAATGATGTGGAGGACAGAGGACTGGAGCAGGACTTTGTGGACTAGTGTCAGCGGAACCACCTCCTCATCAACGCGGGGAAGACCAAGGAGATGGTGGTGGACTTCCGCAGACGCCGCCCCACTGCCCCCTCACCAGTGAACATCCAGGGAAGGGACATTGAGAGAGTGGAGACTCGGGTCTTTTGGAGTGACAGGGCCACTCCTGGAGACCTTCTACGACTCTGTGGTGGCATCAGCTCCTGTACGGTGTGGCCTGCTGGAGCAGCAGCATCACAGAGAGGGAGAGGAAGAAGCTGGACAGAGTCATCAAGAAGTCCAGCTCCGTACTGGGCTGCGCTCTGGACTCGGTGCAGGAGGTGGGGGACAGAAGGGTCCTGGCTAGATTCATATCTATGCTTGACCATGAGTGTCGCCCCCTGCAGGACACTCTGTCCGCTCTGGAGAGCAGCTTCAGTGAGAGACTGATCCATCCTCGCTGTGTGAAGGAAAGGTTTCGCAGGTCTTTCCTTCTGCTGCTGTCAGACTTTATAACAAACACTGTTAGTCCTGAACACTGGCAATACTGACCTAACCATGTGCAATTCTGTCATATGTGCAATTACTGTTGTGATTCATGTGCAATTACTGTGAAATTCATGTGCAATCTATGTGCTGTCATGACACATATTCATGTGCAATTACTGTCGTGCTCACATGCAATGGTATTTATGTATTTATTTATTTTTATCTTTATTATTTTTCCCTTCCATCCCTTGTTGGGTAATGGGAGGTTTTGTCTATGGGAGTTTGTTTTTGTTTATAGGAGATCTTCTACTGAGAGTGTTTTTCAGACTTCCTATAAGTGATCTGTTCTTTTCTTCTGTATCTACCTCTTGCACCAATGAAATTTCCCCATGTGGGACAATAAAGGAATATCTTATCGTATCTTATGTTGTTGACTAGAAAAGCTTCAAAAGTAGAAATCTGGAAAATGTTTTGAAAATCAAGACGTTTCAGACTTTCTAATGTAATCACTCCTGGATGAATAAATGTTTTAATGTACGTTCTTTTTACCTTAAAGTCCCAATGTGATACGGTATATTTTCTAGCCCCAGAGCTCTTCTTCTTTTTCTCTCCAGTGATTGTCGTTAGCATTTTTAGCAGAAACATCCATAATCATAGAGCCACTAAAGCTTCATTCCCTTCTCACATTGTCATTAGCATCTTCAAAAAAACCAGCCCAGAGCCCCACCTATTATGACAATGTGCTTCCAGGTCTGCCCCGTCTTCCCCCGATGTCTCACCCCAGTCCTCCCCTCGTCCCCCCAGAGCCAACAACGACCGCCTCACTCTCCTCACCCGCCTCGTCCGGAAAGGAGAGAAGAAGGGCCTGTTTGTGGAGAAGATGCCGGCCAGTATCTACCAGGTAAAACTGCTCTGTTTTTAAGCTTTAATACCCGCGCGCTACTCGAACCTCAGATGTACTCAAAGCAACGTCTTTGTGTGCGGCAGATGGTGAGGGACGAGAATTTAAGGTTCATGAGGAACAGAGACGTCTACAACAGCGACTACTTCAACTTCACCCTCTCCCTGGCGTCCGTCAATGCTGTATGTCATTTGTACATTTATTATTACGTGTAATGATTTGCGCAGGGCTAAAAATGTCCATGTTTTTTTTGCAGACAAAGCTGAAGCACGCGGACTACCAGGCAATGGCCAAAGAGAGTCTGCAGCTGTCTGTGAACTTCCTCTTCCACACCTTTCTACACACTAAAAAGAAACTGCGGTATGAAGCTTTTGTATTTACGGCATTATTGGCTCTCAACCACAACTTGAACAGATTAAGACCGAAATGTAAAAAGGCGTTTGGCCGAGAACGTTGTTAAGACCCAGACTGGAACCATCTACATGTGAATGCACAGATCTACATTGAGTTTGGATGATATAATTCAAATACGTGCGATTAGTTTTGATGGTTTATTTTGAGTGAGTAAAATGCACTGTATCTGACAATTAACTCGAGGTCAGAATATTGTTGGACATCACTTTTGAAGAACACCACAGACTCACGGTACTTTTAGTTTTTCATGAGTAATATTGAGTGTGAAGTAGCAGTACTCTTGACTGGAGTGAAAGTTGTGGTTACTTTTCCCACTGTGAGTGAGTAAGTGACAAACTTAAACTCTGACAATGTTAAATTCCACCTTCAGATACCATTTGTATTATTTGGGTCACTGCTTTTTACTTAATATTTCAGAGTGGGATCTGAAAACGTAAGAATAGCATCCTTCAACGTTAATGGCATATTGAGCCCAATGAAGCGGTCAAGGATGCTAGCAAAGATGGGAAAAGAGAAAATGGATATTAGATGCCTACAAGAATCCCATTTGAACTGGTTATAATAAACTACTCTTCCTCATATAGGGGCAACTTAAAAGGCGAGTGGCCATTTTAATCTCAACCAGAAAAGCCTTTGAACAGAATTATAAAAAAAAAATTATTATAATAAAGAAATATATCAAATTAATGAAAATTATAGCCTGAATGAAATTAAAAAACAAACAAACGGACAAATAAAATAATAATAATAAAACAATGGACAAAACATTTTGGACTTAATATACCTGTACTTTAATTCTTTTTTATGCCACTCCCTTATTTTCCAATTGTATATCGACCGAGTGTCACAAGCTGGCGAGAGGCATACTAGTTCTGTTAGACTGTGAATGTGCGCAAATCTAGAAGCACTCGCCCACTTCCTAACACTCACTAACGGACTCGTCAACTCCTGCACGGCCCATGCATACTAATTAGTAGAGGGGAAATCTAACATTATCGTTGTAAACGGGCAAAGCCCGTGCAAAAGAAAGCTCTTTACATGGGGATGACTGCCGCAAAGTGCTTTCCGCAAAGGGCCACAAGCTGGCAAGAGACACGCGAAATCGAGCGTGAAACGCTCGCCCACTTCCAAACGCCCACGAACGCAATTCACCTTAATCCGGAAGCCCGTCCGGGCGCCGCCATATGATGTATTCCTTCTTCCGGTTGTAATAGTTAACACGGCTGCCGACCTTGAGAAAAAATAAATAAGTTCTACACAGACTATAAAGCAGTTTTCGGAATCGGTGCATCGTTGACTTGTTAGTCACATGAACATTGGGCATTTTACACAAATTATTCTACTGTATAACGAGACTATAGTGGGACTTTTCCCTCATTCTCATTGTCAATTTCCCAAATTTTGAGTTTGCTGCCATTTGCACATAATTGCATCAAATTTAAAACAGTTTTTAAACTCTTTGATCAGAAGCAACTTGAAAAATTGGAAACCAACTTGGAAATAATTGAATTTGGCTTTGGCGCCCTCTACAGAGTTTGAAATGTTATGTGTGGAGCAAAATGTTTTGGCTTTTATAAAATTTGATACAAAATTCCATTTTGGTGTCTCTATGAAAGAAGTCCATTAGACCGATGTCATATTTATTACGGCGTAGCCGTAGTGATGATAGAAACCTCCCATGTTATTCCAATGGGAAAATCCCCAAATCTCTTAAATTTGAACACTTCATACTTCTACAGACTTGGGCAACCAATCTTAAATTTGGTAAAAATCGTCTTGAGGAGTGGGGCATCAAAATTGTTCCTTTAAGAACTATGGTCTCTATGCCACAGAGCCACAAAATATTGAACCTTTCAGTACACAATAATTCTCATATTTTGTAAATCAAAGGAGAGGACAAGGTGCGACTGCTTCGTCAGTAGGTGTAATAAAAGGAGGAATATTGGGCACATTATATCAGAGTAATGTTACTCTTGAGTACACACTTGGCTACTCTTTTGGCCACATGAGTCTTAAATTGCCCCTGTTGTCCCTCTTGTCCCTGCAGGGTGGACACAGAGGAGTGGATGGCGACGGTGGAGGTTCTGCTGTCCAAGAGCTGCGAGGCGTGTCAGTGGATGGTCCAGTACCTCGTGAGCACAGAGGGCCGAGAGATCACCAGGTTTGTGCAGAGAATGTGCTTTTACTGTCCAATCTGGGCCAACAAGTCTGACCCAACGAATTCACAGCATCACACTTTAATATAATTGTATT
>NW_027316532.1:36751750-36764250 GCF_026437365.1 Eucyclogobius newberryi
TGTCTGTCTGTCTGTCTGTCTGTCTGTCTGTCTGTCTGTCTGTCTGTCTGTCTGTCTGTCTGTCTGTCTGTCTGTCTGTCTGTCTGTCTGTCTGTCTGTCTGTCTGTCTGTCTGTCTGTCTGTCTGTCTGTCTGTCTGTCTGTCTGTCTGTCTGTCTGTCTGTCTGTCTGTCTGTCTGTCTGTCTGTCTGTCTGTCTGTCTGTCTGTCTGTCTGTCTGTCTGTCTGTCTGTCTGTCTGTCTGTCTGTCTGTCTGTCTGTCTGTCTGTCTGTCTGTCTGTCTGTCTGTCTGTCTGTCATGAAGGAGGAGAGGAAAAAGGGGCCACAGTGGAATCCTAAATTTATATTATTTAATTCATTTGTGGCCATTATTTTTTAAATAATCTGCTGTGTTAAATGAGAAGCAGGTTAATTGTTATAATTAACACACTTCCTCTCGTTTTAAAGATAAAATAATTCAATGTCAATGTTTCCTTTCTTTTTGCTGATAATCTTGCCTCTAAAATGTGATATGGTGACATCCCTCCTCTTCTTCTGTGCAGCTCCGGGGATGTTTAAGCCTCTCGCCGGGACAGTGTCATCGTCCACCGCTCTGCTGCCTCTTCACCCGGACATCCTGGCCTCTCTGTTCACTCCTGAGGGGCAGCCATATCTGTTAGAGGTACAACCTGCCATACGCTCATTCATTAAGGAACAATGTCCTCATGTAAAAAGAGCATACAACATGTAACGAGTGTTCGAATCATTAGTGTGTGACAAACGTGTTGTGGGTGTTTTCCAGGTGATGTTTGCCATGAGGGAGTTGAGTGGCCCTCTGTCTCTGCTCATAGAGATGGTGACCTACTGTTCGCACTGTAACGAGCCCTTCTCACTGGGAGTGCTGCAATTACTCAAAGTATGACGCATATAATAAATGTCATGAACTATTGTTTTATCTTGCCTTTATTAACTCTTATAAAGGCCTTTATTAATTAAAACTTTTTTGTTTTCTCACCAGACCCAGCTTGAGTCGGCTCCACCTCATGAACTAAAGAACGTGTTTCAAATGCTGCAGGAGTTATTGGTT
This sequence comes from Eucyclogobius newberryi, assembly GCF_026437365.1. Classification (NCBI taxonomy): domain Eukaryota; kingdom Metazoa; phylum Chordata; class Actinopteri; order Gobiiformes; family Gobiidae; genus Eucyclogobius; species Eucyclogobius newberryi. The sequence continues at coordinate 36,752,815 of NW_027316532.1, forward strand.
GGTCACAATTTGACATCTGCCACATCATAGACATATTTTTATTCATTGCTTTTCAATAATACTTTTTTTTTGATCAAAAGGTAGTGGAAGATCCTTTACAAGGTCAACGACTTAAATATGCATTTGAATCAGATAAAGGCCTTCTAGGTATTTAAATCTTTTGTATTTATTGAACGTAATTCTTTTACACATGAACTAAGTCCAGTCTCTTCACAGCTTTGATGCACCAGAGCAACAATGTGGACAGTCGGCGCTGTTACCAGTGTGTCAAGTTCCTGGTCACGTTAGCTCAGAAGTATGTTTTTGTTGTTATATTTTAATTATTCATAAAGTCTGGTCATATTCAAAACTTTAACATTTGTTTCGTTAGGTGTCCTCAGGCCAAGGATTACTTCAAGGACTTGTCTGGGCACTGGAGCTGGGCTGTGCAGTGGCTGCAGAAAAAGGCAAGCTCAAAATGTTGTGATAATCACTTATGTTTTTCTGTAAGCAAGGAACTCTTGCTTAACCTTTGTGTTACCCTCAAAAATAATGACTTCGGATTGAATACATTTTTCTTTCTGGAGGGAGGGGGGAGGGTGGAGGCGGGGGGGTGATGTGGGTCGTGACTTAGTACAACCTTCAGACACCAAAATGTTTATGTATGCGACTAGTCACTACATCTGCTCTGAATGTCCTTGGAAACGGAAACATACTCAATTTGTTACGATATCACTCCAATACATTAAGTTTTATAAAGCAGTTTGTGAAATAAATCAAATAAATTCTGAGACATGCTGAGGACGGTACATTTGTCCTTATTAGATTTAGATGATCATATTTATATAATATTATATTTTCTACTTTTATCTCCTCACTGAACTATGTGCTGTAATACATTCATGTTTCCAGGCTCATGCCAGTTTCATGTTTTACCTCCTGATGTTTTGATCCCCTTTGTTCAGATGACTGAGCATTACTGGACTCCACAGAGCAACGTCTCCAACGAAACTTCCACCAACAAAACCTTCCAGCGCACCATCTCTGCGCAGGTAACGTTTGGAGTATTTTTGAGTATAATTAGTAAGTCTAAGATAAAAATTCTAAGATACAGTGCTCATTAGCTAATGCTTCCTTTTATCTTTAATTTAGTGCGTTCACAAATATAAAGATTAAGACTTATTTGAATAGTTTGCTCTGATCTGACCCAACAGAATAATGCTGTTTGGATAGTACAATTAATATTGATTTTACTATAACCAGATAGATTCCAGACTGGAGACTTTCAGGATAAACTACAATTTCATTTTTATCCGTTTTAAGTGGACTTTAAATTCATTTGTGTTGAAGAAGATCCTGGGTTAAAAGACAATATGATTTTCTGTGGATTAAAGTGTAATGGAAGTAATGAGACGCTCTGATGTCATGTCCAACCCAATACAAGAAGAAAACGTTACCGTACATTTGTAACTAAAGGCTCTATGAATCCTGAATCCCAAAGTGCTTGGAGCGCCAGTCAGAAGGGATTAACACTATATATTCCATTCAATTACTCTGGCCTTGATCTCTTTCCATCTTGTGTTGTGTCTCTTTGCAGGACACCTTGGCGTACGCTACAGCTCTGTTGAATGAGAAGGAGCAGTCTGGCAGCAGCAACGGCTCTGACGGGAGTCCAGCCAATGAGAACGCAGACCGCAGCCTCCGACAGGTATGACGTGTGTGTGTGTGTGTGTGTGTCTCTCCTTTAACACACCCGGACCCGGACCCGGACCCGGACTCGGACCCGGACCCGGACCCCAGGAGCACCCTATTATAACACGGGGCTTGGGTGCACGCACAGTTATTCCTCAGTGTAATTGATTGAGTCACAACGGAAATTATTTGGCCACATTAGGTCATTTGCACAATAATCAATTGCAAGTAATACAAATAGTGATAAAATATGAACATAAAAAAAGTAAAACATGTAGAGTGTATAATATAAAAATAATGCTAAAAGCTAAATTATACATTTTTATTGCACCTTATCTAAACACGAAATGTCAGATTTTCAACGCATTAAGGAATATTGAATAAGAAATATTAAAATGACTAGGGTGTACTTTTAATAGTTTAATAGTCCCAGCATCATCCACTGATCTGTTGGTTTTGCTAACAAATTGAAAGGTTTTATGGTGACTTCCAAGTTTAGATTTCCTTTGGTTCATAATTACATGTCCCCAGGTGCGAGCCCACGATGATCTGAATCACGGCTGATCTAATCCGAGTATAAAACACTGGCTCGTGTGGTGAGCTGTAGAGGCACTTTGTTTCCTCCCACGGCTGTTATTAGAGCCAGGGTTTGCACTGTTGTGTAACTGTCAGGGGCCCACACATGAACACTGCCAATATAATAAGCATGTGCACATTATAATCCGGCTGCCAGTATAGAGCCAAATTGGACCCAGTCATTTGCATAATATAGGGTCCTGTTAAAAAAAAAAAAAAAAAAGTTGCATAAGTGAAGAATTGTGACTTTACTCATTTATTCTACAGATTCAGCACACTTTGGATTTGCTAATATTGGAGTTTTGTACACCAGTGTGGATTATGTATTTACTTTTGATGTTCAGCAGCATTTAATCTGGTCATATTTATTCATTCACCACAACTAAAGCTTCATGTCCGTGTGATTAGTCTCCGAGGCGCGCTCATGTCACGCCTCTGCTGGAATCTATGCTACGCTACCTGTTTGTCTCTTATATTCCAGGTTATTGTTTGCCTGGAATGTTCCACAGTATGGCATTAAACTAAACTCGGGCATCTATTCAATCACTGGTGCTTTTATTGCTAAATTTTTTTTTAAAATGCATGTTTACCGTGAGCGGGCTTGCCTCTCCACAGAGCTGACCTGTAACTTGGCGGCTTCACCTGCTTGTCTCCATGGAGATGAATGTGTTCAATGTCGTGATGTGGAAAATTCCAGGCAATAACATCTCTATGGCAACCCCTCCGCCCATAAAATTTACATTGTGCATCTGTAAATGAATGAAGAGGTTGGATTATTTGTTTATGAGTTTAGAGTTTGTTTATGCTTTGCACTATTGGTTCTGTTCAGTGATGTATATTTAAAGATGTCTGCATTTTTAGTAAGCCCAAAAGAAACTTTTAATAGTCAAGTTTGTTATGTTTTTCTAAATAAAATTGTACCAGACTCATTTTACCTGCATTGCTTTCGCTCAACTGACTCTTACACTTCCCCCTCCGCTCGCAGGGATCAGAGTCTCCCATGATGCTCGGCGACTCCAAAAGCGACCTTGAAGACGTCGACCCGTAGTCCTGGTCGGACCCGCGAGGATCCACAACTTCTTCAGAGGCGGCCGCTCCAAAACGAAGAAGAAACACACACAAAAAAAACAATCAAAAACTAAACACAAACACGGCCGAGCCTCGCCCCTTATTGGTCCTGGCCTTTTGAAAACCAACCAGAACTGTCGGTCACTATGGTAACAAAAGGAGCTATGAATAAACCCCCAAAAATGACCTGCTATCAGACAAGAAGCCGGTTGATGAGTCGCATTGTCGCGAGGGGCAGCGAGAGTTTGATTCACGAGGAAAACGCAACGCTCTCGATGACAGTTTGATCCTTTTCGTTCACTCGCTCTCCGATCGAAAGCAGCAACGGGAGGAGGCGGCGGAGGACGGATGGGTCTGGGTTGTGTTTTAACAATTATCTGCTCATATTTGCCAATTATACATATCTACATAGACATATTCAAATTGTAAAGACTTGTTCCATAGTTGTAATTTCCAATGTAAGATATATTTTAAAAGTCTTGTGTGCGCTTCCTCACACAGCCATAAAACACTCTTCACGTTAGCCGCTCGAGAGGAACATGACACGGGATTCTCCGGTGCACTTGTACAGGATATGCCTCCGAGACACGCGGGCACTCGGGGCGGGGTGGGCTTATGTATACGCACTTTACGCTCCCGCCCAGATTATGGTGCAGCACTGGTCAGTTCCTCGAGAGCTTCTTATTGTGTTCTTTTCTTTTTTGTTGCTTTTATTAAAAAAATCATTTCAGTGCCACAATCCAAACTCGTTGAAGCCAATTTGCCTGTGTGACTTGACTCTTTGACCTGGGCCATCCACAGTATAGTCACAAGGGATGTAGTTTTGGGGGCGTTGGCCCTTGTCTATGCCTATTGCGAGGCCCCAGTGGTCAGCAATTTGACGACGTTTTGCTGACTGGCCTTCGTATGAGCTGGTTTTTAGTGCTGTGTTTTATTATTTTTCGTTGCCAATCTCTCTTCTCTCTCTCTCTCTCTCTCGAAAGAGTTTAGGGACTCGAGCCTTATGCAAGAATAGCTGATCGCAAAGAGCAACAGATCAGCTGCCCGTTTTATGTTTTAGGTGCCAAGGTTGTATACACGTGTTCAAATCTTGCACTTTTAAAGACACACATGCAGTCACTTCATCCACATCGCTTTACAAATACCTCTGCTTTTTTATTTTTTTTTTGGGCCCTTTTCAGTTTGCCATTCACACACACACACACACACACGTTCATGCAGAGGAGCCACATGTGTAGCCAGATTTCCGGAACAACCTTTTCGAGCCAGTCGGGAGTCTTCAAGTGCCTTAACCTCCCGAATATATCGCCTCTCTGTCTCCGCTCCCAACCGCCATCGTCTCTGTATCATCATCAACTAGTCAAAACAGGGAACTTGGCAACATGTGACGTGACAAAGGATTGTAGGGATCTTGAACTCACTGTGTGTTTGGGACGGGGGTGTAGGCGGTGCCCTATTTAAAGATAAAAACAGGGTTGGTTGTTAGGACAGGGTTTGGTTATGGTAAAAAATAATGCTGCTTTTTCTCTCTTGCTGTAAGTTTAAAGGGGAACCATGCAACTTTGCTCATTTTTCATCACCGTTTTGGTTTGCCTTACTACATTTCAAGGGCGAGGATATGCCAAAAAAAATAAAAAATCATCTGATCACTGCCTTTTGATTTGTCAGCCGCAATGGAAATATTGGAAAATATGCAGCGTTAAACTTGATTTGTTGGTGGCACTCGTGACTGTTGTTGACCAGGACTTCACCAGAACTATACTATAAGCCTACAAATCATTAAATTGTCCTACAGCTTCCAAAAGAGTGACTCCCATTTGTATTTATGCTAAACAAATGAAGGTTTCATAGTTCCCCTTTAAAAGCCTCACTTCTTACTTTATGGATTATGTGAATTGATTTTTGCTCTGCTTTAACAGGTCAATGTTTACAATATGAGGACCTAAAAAGCTGTCCTGCGTTATAGTTTGGGTTTCGTTTGCTTCTCGGCTGTGACGTCTCCGAGCCTCAGGAGACGTCAGACACTCTTTGCACCCTCTCTCTGGCTTTCACTGCCTCCATGTCCTCCATAGAAGTGAATGTCATTGTGCTTTTTCTGGCATGTTTGCATGTGCAGTAAGAAGTGGCAAAGAAAGGACCGTCTTATTCTGTGAAAAATATGCCCTTTTTGTTTTCTCTTTTCTCCGTTTTCTTGCTGTGATTCTGTCATGAGCACTTGCTGCACAGAAACATGCTCTTTCTCTCTCTCTGTGAGTGCAAAGTGCGGGTGGAGCTGCATGTCGTCTGTGCCAACTCCTACATATAGTACAACGTCACATTGACCCCAGATCTCTGCTCTAGATTTGGCCCTCTGCCTCTCATCCACCACCACGTAAAGTTGGACAAGAGTTGGATAGTTTGTCAAAATTGGACAAACTATCTAAAAAAAAAAAAAATCCTGTTTTAATCCGGGGACGCAGGGAGGGACATGGGAAGTGGTCAGGATCGTTCTCTTTACAGGTTTTTATCGTCATTTGAAGATTCACTTCTGCCATCGCAGGATTCTGTATTGCATGTTAAGATTCAAAGTTTTAATTTGTACATCAGCGTTTGATTAAGGGGAAATTTGATATAAAATAAACTGGAATGCACAACTTTGGATATCTGTTCGTGTGGATATTGCAATTATTTACATGAAGCAACAAATTGAGACGTAATGGAACAAACTAGAGGTTCATAAGCCGTAGTGTACGATAAGACTTCTTGGACTCAACATCGGGGTTAAAACCAAGCAGAAAAAACATGTATTAAAAAATAAATATCCGTAAAACTTGGATTATATTATAAACTGCATTTGCCACAGTTTGAGAATCACTGGAATACTGCGAGTTGAACTGTTCATGAACATTATTTATGGATTAAACGAGTCTAAATTTTGTATAAACACTGACAAACTTGATGACAAATTACACATTATTTGAATTATTTATGCTCCACTGCTGCTGAAACTACAAATGTGTGAATCATGAGCTGCATGTGCCAGAAAACAAGTCGACTTGTTTTGAAATGGTGGAACAAGAATGTCAATTAGTACAAAATATTCCTTGTAAAAGTGTAAGAATACGCCAAATGATTTGAAGCGCGCTGCCTGAGACAAAGGCGCTCGAGTTAACCCGTGTGTTAATCATGGGCCAATCAGACTCATTATCCTCATCAGTGAAGAGTTTCCTGTGGCGTGATGTCCAGCTGAGTCGACTCCAGTAAAAAACATGTGTCTGCAGCAGCTTCAAATTTTCACTTGTGCAGCCAAGAATGCAACGCTATAAGGCTAATATTTAGAACCAGCTTAGATTTTAATTCAGAATTCAAAGAAGACTAGAATCTCCAAATGAATGTATTTATTGTTGGTCAATAGTTTTGTACAAAATATGAAAATAAAACGACATTAAAAAAAAAAACTGAGAACTCGTAATACAATAGACACGGTAAAATGTATAGGCTACACTTCAGTTATTCATACAGTATATTGGAATGGGATGCATCTGCAATGGCATATAACTGTCAAAATTATTAAAACGTTATATTCTTTTTCCATTCTACTTTCATTTCATCCCTTGGCTCTTGAATACTCGTACCACCAGATGTAGAGTTTTTAAAAAGGTTTACTTCCTGTGAATCAAACCAAACTCTACTCAAGTATGTATTTGATAGGAAAACAGAACATGAAAGCAAACAAACTCCAATTCAAGTGCTAATATTGATTAAATACACTGATGTTGTATAAAATAGTCACTTTTCAAACACTGGACTATAATAGTTGGGCAGAAGTGACCCATCAGTGCGGCGCAGGCTGACCACCATCTCTAATGTGACAGCAAACTGCGATAGCCACGGCCCCATTCGCTCCTGAACCACTGTGAACATGGCAACTGTTGCCCTTGACAACTGGACCCAAGATGGAGCCGCGGGAAACGGCATTACAGTCTGTCAGAGCCCATCCAGACGGGCACGACACCTCCACCTGCAGAAAGTCATGCAGGAAAAGAAACACATTTAAAAGACAAGTACCAGGGAGTTCTTATATTTTCTGGACAACCATGTCCGGAGTATTCCAGAGTATTGAGTATTCTGGAGTATTCCGGAGTATTCTGGAGTATTCCGGAGTAGTATTCAGGAGTATTCAGGAGCAGGACTCACCGTTTTTACCAAAACTACATTTCCTAATCTGTTCTATTTATTTAAAGGTGACATTTTATGCTAAATCAAGTTCCATGAGCGTTCAGCCTTTAACAAAGGTGTTTCTTCATCACTAGTTTACTTTAGCGTGATTTATGCATGTTCAGTAATCCTATACTGACCTGCAACCGAAAATGTACTTCCTGTGATTATTATAGAACATGTGACACTTGAAGGTTCTAAATATCCCATGGCCACTTTTTCAACCAACAATGTTCAATAAAAAAATGTAATGTAAAGCAGTAGGAAATACTTTTTCAATGTGTGTATCAGAACTGCAGTTTGTATATTTGTATATATTTGTAGATTATGTTCATTGCTTCTAAATTTAACAAGAAATTAAAGAACCTTTATACAGATCGCGTCTTTTTTTCTTAACACACATTTTGAACACCATTTTAACACCATTTTGCCTATGGTGGGTTAATCATCTGAAACATTAAAGTCTGACACAATCTAGGCTGATAACATATAAAAAGTGGACAAAGAGTGGCATGTTTTTGACCTGCTCTCCGTCCGCGTCCGTCTGCTCCAGGACCTGGCACTCCAGAGACGGAGCGTGGCAGCACACGGCTTTGGACATGACGCCTTCAGGGACCAAGCAGAGTCTCCGTCCTTCATGATGTGGACGTGAGCCAGCAGACAAGTGACCAGAGGACCAGGACGTGCAGCCTGCATGGACCAGATCATGTACAATCAACTTGAAAAAAGTAGCATTTATTTGTATTTACGTGCTGACAAAACCATTCATGAAGTTGAAAGAATGTTTTAATTACCACTTTTTACAAATACTTTATCCTTTTATCTCAATTTGTGCCTCAAATAGGTCTCAACTGCCCATTTGCAATATAAAAGGCCAAAAATACATATTGCGAGCATTAATGGGTTCTTTATATTGGTTATTAAAACTGCACAGTGTAACTTTTCTGACTTTTAACTGGCATTTAATTAATTCCAGCTCGTCTCTCCACAGATCTGACTTGTAACTCGGGCTTGTCTCCCTGGAGATAGGTTTAGTGTCATGCTGTGGAACGTTCAAGGCAACACAATTAAAAAAAACGTTACATAGTGCACCTTTAAGAAAAAGTATTGTTACTTTCACTACATATAACTATGTACAACAACTGATGTTCAACGATATAGTTTAAGGTTGCTATAATTATTTCACTAATGTTTCTGAAATCTCGCTTTACAAAAACATCAGCGGTTGGACTAGAGGTGTAAAAATGCAAATATAACCACAAACTTTTTATTTCTCAATCCACTTCTAACCTGACTGTTGTTCAGAGCAGCCTTTTGTGTAGCAGCTGCAGTAGAGACTTTGCGCTCACCCGTCAGATGGCTCTGGGGTCTCTCACACTCTGCGGCGTGTCCTAGTTTGCGGCTGCTGTGAATGTGACACTGGAGATCTGCAATGACACAGCACCGGGCCACTGCATACACCCCTTTACCTCCGGGACCACTGTCGGACACACACTCCATCTGACCCCTGCTCTCCTGCAGAACAACACAATAAAACACACACACACGTTTAAGATGTTTTTCATGTTACTTTTTAAATAATTGTGCTATTTTTGTTTTTAATTGACTGTATTTTCCAGACTATAAGTTGCACCTTTTTCATAGTTTTGGCCGGGATGCGACTTATACTTATATTTATACTTATATACTTATACTCCGGAGCGACTTATATGTGATGTTATTTGTTATTTTCACACTTGCAACCGCATTTCATACTCCAGTGCGACTTATATATGTTTTTTTCTTCTCTATTATGCATTTTTTTGGCTGGTGCGACTTATACTCCAGTGCGACTTATAGTCCGGAAAATACAGGTAAATATTTTCTATGTAATATGCAGAGCTACTCGTTTAAAACTGGCAAAGCAATAACAACAAAGTGTGTTTCAGTAGTTGTTGTGCTGTAATAGAGCCATTCTGGTTACATCATCTGGCAACCCAAACTCATTCTTCTTTTTATTCATTTCTATTACATAAAATGTCTTTGTGATTGTGAAAAAAAACGCATTAGACTTGTTCATGTCAAATCTGTTACTGACATTAAATCGTTTTTCTTACTTCAATAGTTTCTCCGACGTGGCCTCCGTCAGGGGCATAACTGCTGCAGCCCATCATCTGCTCTCCATGACGACAGCGACTGACGGCTCTGACCTCTGACCTTTCGGACCACACTGACCGGCAGAGCAGCTCCCCATCTGCAAAGCACGCAGAGAATAATCAAGAAAACTACATTTTGACCGGTTTAAATGTAGTTGCTTCTTCAGAATGTTTAAAAGTTAAAAGATGTTTTTGTCAATGGTAAAATCATGTGCCGCTCTATAACATCAGAATACTTTTGAATTAAGTTCTTTATTTGGTTCTTTATCATAAAATATCCATTGGTTTAACATTAGGTTAACTGACTCACTCAACATTTGACAGAAAGGTATTTGGAGAAACGATTCTTTAAGTACAGAGTGGTATTTTGAACAATTGGAAAAATAAAGCATTAACTATTGTATACATTCTGGCAAAACAGCAGGAAAAGGAAAAATGAAGTGATTCAAAGATATGTAAGTGATATATGTAAAACATCATCATCGTCAAAACACAATTTGTGGACAAAATGTATATGTGGCAATAAAACTTTTCTTAGAAGCACAAAGTATTTTGAAGACTACTTAAGTAAAAGTAAATGTCTTTATGCGGGGCCCTTACTCGTGGCTGCAGAGACAGGCGGCATGGCGGCCATCGTGTTTGGAGTGGACAGTCGCTGAGGCTCGGGGACAGAGAGCAGGTTTATGGTGTTCTGGCCTGAAAAGTGCAGCATGTTGTGGAGGAGCTGCACAGGGGAGGCCTTCTGATTGGCTGAAAGAATCACCGCAGCAATGCCTACAAAAAAACACGGATAAAACTTAATTGTGAGACCATTTAACACAGCCTAGTAAGACATGTCACATGACTTTCCTAGAAAAGATCAATTAGTGTCATACTCCACCATTCACCAAATTATATGATCATTACATATAATATTCATCCTAATTGGGCCCTGTGAGTTTGTATTTGTAGCGTTACCATGGTTAATGACACAGACAAGAAGATACTGGGATGTGTCCTCATGTGATTTAATTAAAGATGAATGGATGCACATTCAGACTTCCTATAAGTGATCTGTTCTTCTGTATCTACCTCTGTATCTTCCTGCGTTGCACCAATGAAATTTCCCCATGTGGGACAATAAAGGAATATCTTATCTTATCTTATCTTATCTTATTGGCTACATTGGCTGTGATTGGCTGGCTGTGACAGACTGATTACTTGACATGTGTATCTGAATTTAGAGTAAAATAAAGACAACCATTATCCCTCTCATTTTGCACCTGCAGCATGCGCCGCAGCCTGAGACGTCCCACTGCGTGAGGTAAAGCAGGTGCTGCAGTCACTGCTGGCGCTGACGATGTCGTCACCAGGAGCGAACAGGTCCACACAGGGGCCAAAGTTAGTGCCACCGGCTCCCTGGGACATGAGCTGGTCCGCTGAGTTCACCGCACCCACTGTGATCACCTGTCAACCACATAATGAAGCTTTGGAGACAGTCTGACTCTGTCATTCTTACATTTTAACTTTAAAATATGAAATCAATAACACATATGTATTTTTGAATGATGTACAAGAGATAATAAGACTTGTTGGTTTGGGATTCTGAGTCAGTGGATCTTGTTATGTCTGAATTGTTGAGTTGTTGTTTATGTGGTTTACATAAGCACGTTGCTGCTGCTGTTGCAGTTGGAGAATATATATATTTTTCACAATACAGACAACCTAAATAAACTCATGAATTCATTCATTTTTTTAAATTAAATTTGGCCCTTGTTCAGCTCTCTAATCCTTTACATGTTTCATGCTT
>NW_027316532.1:36769250-36794250 GCF_026437365.1 Eucyclogobius newberryi
AAATGCAATTGCCCAGGGGGGACAAATGCAATTCAATTCCAAGAGGGGACGGATAGGATGAAATGCAATGAATTGCCCAGGAGAGACAATTGCAATGAAATGCCCAGTGGGGACAAATGGGATGAATTTCTCAGGGAGGACTACTACATTGGAATTCCCAAGAAGGAGGAATGCGATGAAATGCCCAGGGGAGGCAAAAGTGATGAAATGCCCTGGGAGGCAGAAAACAGTGAATGCGATGAATTTCCCGGAGAGGGAACTGTTGCAGTGGAGGAGGAATGTGATGAAAGGCTCAGGGAGGACAAATGCAATGAAATGCCCCGGGGGAAGGAATGCAATTAAATGCCCTGGGGGGACGAATGCATTATTCTCTCATTGAAGTCTTCCCAGTATTAAAAAATAAAAAATAAATTGACAAAAACCTTAATACAATCTTAACTGCAGTTTGTATTAGTGAATTTTGTTGCACTTTGGATTGCTAATCACAGAACAATAACAATACAGGATAATATGGCCATTATGCTTATTATTGTAAGCAAATCTTCATTATCATGGATGAAACCGTGAAATAACGTAAAATATTGTGAGGTTCATAGTATTGTACCGTGAGATTTGCATATGTTACATCTCATACGTGCTGCAGACGTCTTTACTGTCCAGTCTTTGAGGTCTATAGAGGTGGACTCCAATCAAGTTATAGAAGCTATTTACCTGAGCTCAATTTTATTTTGGTAAATTTGCAAAGAATTCTAAAAACCTTCTTTCAAGTTATCATTATAGGGTGTTGTTTGTTGAGGCAAATAATGTATTGAATCCTTTGGTAATCAGGCTGTAACTTAACATAATGTGGATGAATACATTCCGGATGCACTGTATCTAGGTGAGATCAATCTAAACTTGACGTTACACTTCTGTTGTCTCCATTATGAGCTCCCGACACCCACAGACAATGGTCTTTAAACCCACTTAGGACACTGTGAGTCCATTACCTTTCCTGTGTGTCTGAGATACACACTACTTCCTCTGGGTTCTTCTGGAGACCAGGCTCCACAATCATCTGCAAAACAGAACAAATTGTCCAGATGCAAGTTACTATTGTCAATATCTCTATAATTGAATGACGGCACTGACGCTTACGCAGAGATTTTCTGTCATAAAATAATCAAGTCAATTGATGTCCATACGTCATCTTCTTTTGCACACGGAAAACAAAAGGTAATGATGGAGTCGTTTTGTTTTCTAAAATGATAATGTCTAGAATGAGCTGTGTTTTAGGTGACATTACATTACATTTCAAACTTGTATTGTTGCCTGTATCCTCAACGGACAATCAGGAAATTACAATAACATAAACATGAAATATTTGAGCAGTACATTTGACACAACAGCTCTACACCAGGGAGACAAAACAATCTTAAACTCATTATTTATGTTAAAAGAGGTGAAGGAAATACTTATTCAAAGGTTTTACATCACTATTTTGGCAGTAAAGAAGTTAAATCTCCAATGACAAACAATAAACTCAAGAGTAAAAAAGTCATGACCGATTCAGTGCTCAAATTGCCCAAGTCATTTTACAGATTACAAATGACTTAAAGGACTAAAAAAAAGTGTTTTATCCATTGAAAAAAAAGTAGAAATACACTTCATTTGGATTTTTTATTTTCACTTGTCAACACTTTAATCGTAATTGTCTCCAGCCTGTTTCCACCGTACCTTGGGGCAGCACTGACAGAAGCTCCACACCGTCCCAACACACAGCATTATGAGCCCCAGTGCGCACATTGTCCCATAGACGTGTGGCTTTTCCTCCACCATGATGAAGAGGCCCACAGCTATCACGGCCAGTCCTGCCACCATCAGCCCCGACCGGTACGGCTTCCCTTCTGCCATCGTGCCACAGCCGACAGTAAACCTGAAACTCAGAATACTTGTGGCACAGCGGTGATTGTGCGAGGTGAGTTTGAAGGTGAGGGTGGAGACAGGGTTCCAGTCCGCTGCCCGTTACAGCCTGCTCAGGTATAAAAGTGCGGCTGTGTGCGACTAACAAGGTCACTTTGCTGCTGGCGACGGGAAGGGAAGTTAACAACTCAGCTTTGAAACAGTAGTAGCTTTATAATTGTTTAGTGTGGTGAAAATATAAATACAATACGTTACAACACAGTTTAAAAATACTGGTAGGCAGAAGTACAGTGAAAAAATAAGACATGCAAATACATTTAAACTTCATGGGGCTACTAACTATGAGCCACTTAAAGAAATCATTGACTAACACATTCATTATTCAGTCTTAAATCCATAAAACAATGCTAAAAATGCCTTGGATTTATATAAAACCTTTACATTCTTGCCTCATTCTCTGCCCAAGGACACAACAGAAGTAAATATGCACTGGTCAGAGCTGAGATCTAACAACACACCAACAAACAACTTTCTTTTACATTCACCATAAGCACCATTGAGTCATAACCAGGGGCGGAAAGTCATTCATTTACTTTTAATTGTATTTGAGTATACTTATAATCATGTAACTGTAATTAGGAACGTTTAAAACTCTGAACCGCGCTGCATCGCCTGCTCCCATTGGACAGAGCTCACATAATATTAGGATTGTCATTTAAAAGGTTTTGTTATATTGATTGATCCAAAAAGTATTAGTACTTTGAGGGTTTCATTTTTAGGACCGTTTTTGCAGCAGTACTTGTACTTGTAATTGAGTACATTTTAAGCCACTGTATTTTTACTTAAGTACATGATCAATACTCTTTCCACCTCTGGTCTTAACTGTAATTAGACCACTTTTCCACTTTAAATAAATGTAACAATAAAACATACTTAAGCTAAACAATAACATAATAGCTTTCTGCTGTTAAGGCACTGAGTGTGTAATCAATATGTGCAAAGGCAAAGCAGGAACAGTGCGGATACAAAGAGAAGGCTTTAAGCTGCAGTAGTGGGGCACATACTTATTAAACTCTGCAAATGTCCTTAAAAGTTCTGTAAACAATGAGTGAGAAGTGAATCGTTAGATCCATCTGTCCTTCATCTGCTGCTTTGGTGAGGAATATTCATGTAAGAGTTTAGTGCATACTCATTTATGCATCCGCACCTTATCTTTGGTGAAGCGAGAAAGATGAATCACACAGCTCCTCTGGCGATGCATACATTAAATAAAAGTGTCTAATATAAAGCGAACGTTTCTGATCAAAATGAATGGCCGTAAAGGGAAGACAAACCAGATAAATCGGTCACACGACTGTGGTCACCTGAGAACTTCCCGCACGAGTCTCAAGTCCAAATAAAAGGAAGGACATAAGAAATATATATATTTTTTTTTTCAAATTCCTGCAAAGGACAGGAGGATATTCCTGAGAGACAGAAGGTGCAATGCCTCATTTAGGTCAAATGATTTGAAACAGCCTTCTTCATTGGTTAAATCACTTAAGGCTGTTGAACATGTCTGCAGTGTGCATAGTATAAACTTCTAAGCCATTTCCAATCAGCTCAAACTACTTTTTACAAAATACTGTCCGAAACTGCTCCTCTCATTCCATCACCAGAGTCCAGGCAGCAGAGGCAGAGCACTAACACTGATTAGACTCTTCTGCAACAGTAATGCACTCAGTCCACTGTTCACTCTGCTCCTGTCGGTCCCTCCAGTCTCTGCTCCTGTCTCTGCTCCTGTCTCTGCTCCTGTCTCTGCTCCTGACTCTGCCCCTGACTCTGCTCCTGACTCTGCTCCTGACTCTGCTCCTGACTCTGCCCCTGACTCTGCTCCTGACTCTGCCCCTGACTCTGCTCCTGACTCTGCTCCTGACTCTGCTCCTGACTCTGCTCCTGACTCTGCTCCTGACTCTGCTCCAGTCTCTGCTCCTGTCTCTGCTCCTGTCTCTGCTCCTGGCTCTGCTCCTGGCTCTGCTCCTGACTCTGCTCCTGACTCTGCCCCTGACTCTGCCCCTGACTCTGCTCCTGACTCTGCTCCTGACTCTGCCCCTGACTCTGCTCCTGACTCTGCTCCTGACTCTGCTCCTGACTCTGCTCCTGTCTCTGCTCCTGTCTCTGCTCCTGGCTCTGCTCCTGGCTCTGCTCCTGACTCTGCTCCTGACTCTGCTCCTGACTCTGCTCCTGACTCTGCTCCTGACTCTGCTCCTGACTCTGCTCCTGTCTCTGCTCCTGACTCTGCTCCTGACTCTGCTCCAGTCTCTGCTCCAGTCTCTGCTCCAGTCTCTGCTCCAGTCTCTGCTCCAGTCTCTGCTCCAGTCTCTGCTCCAGTCTCTGCTCCTGGCTCTGCTCCAGTCTCTGCTCCTGGCTCTGCTCCTGGCTCTGCTCCAGTCTCTGCTCCAGTCTCTGCTCCTGACTCTGCTCCTGACTCTGCTCCTGACTCTGCTCCAGTCTCTGCTCCAGTCTCTGCTCCAGTCTCTGCTCCTGGCTCTGCTCCAGTCTCTGCTCCTGGCTCTGCTCCAGTCTCTGCTCCTGGCTCTGCTCCTGGCTCTGCTCCTGGCTCTGCTCCAGTCTCTGCTCCTGGCTCTGCTCCTGGCTCTGCTCCTGGCTCTGCTCCTGGCTCTTCATCACAGTGTCGTAGGAGGGTGGTGGCTCCATGGTCCATGGTGGAGGAGTGGAGGGGACTGGAAGGTCAAGTTCGGGTCCCCTGCCGACTGAGTTCGATGACATTTCTCGTCGGATACGGTCCAACCTCCTGATGTAGAAGAGGAATACAGAACTTGATAGTAAAATACCAACTTAAAGGCAGCATCAAATAAGCAGAACTATTTTCTATGGGGTTAGCATGTTCAGCCAGTCTTTGGGCAAATGTCCTTCCTTGCATCATTAAACTAAAACATGCATTAGCCTAATCCTCCAAAAGGCTGTCCCTGGAGAGTTGCTCAGACTGAAATGATGGCAAATAGAGACTGGAAAAGCCCTTTTGTAGTCCTGACCAAGATTCTGACTCAAGACCCTGAGAAAGGAAGGTGGTCACCATCTGCTCCTGACATTTTGTCTTAATGGCATCATGAAGGATGAAATGCAGAGAAGACAAAATGGGGTCAGTTAATTATACCTCAAACTTAAGTAATGGTATGGCAACATTTATATTAGGAAACATTTGTTTTAAATTAATGGGGGAAGTTAGTGGCGTTAGAAAAAGGGCTGATGATGGAAACTCTGTGTCTCGCTCCGGCGCTGGAAGAGAAGCAATCTGTCTTGTTGACATTTTTGATCTTTATTTTAGGTATGTCTATGTGAACTATTTTCTACCCATAATCACAACAAATCCCCTATTTCTTTTCATGTCAAAAGATTATGTCCTGCTTAGTATCAGAGCATAATAAACATGTATGAAGTGCGTGTCGACAGCTGAACCATCGGCTGGTCTGCAGAGCTGGAACGGCCTGGACTTTGTCTCTTTGTTTTATTTAGATTATCCAACACAACGGAAGCACAGAATATTTACCGATGTGGCATAAATCAGAGATGAGATACTGATGGCTCTGTAGCTGCAGCGAGTCACCCAATAACTGGAGAATAAGTGTAGCTGGGCCATAGGCACAGATACACTGCCACATTTCTCTCAGTCGTCCCTAGGGCAGCTGAGCCAAGTAGTAGCAAAAAACACTGTCGATTTCAAGAATAAACGAGTGCCAGAAGGCTATGTATTAAAGTATTGTATTAGACATATTTTATTAAAGTATTAAAACATTTGCATTAGGTGTATATGCAAATAGTCCATTTAAGTAAGTTAAGAAACCAAATTGGTTTATAGTTTTACTTCCTAGTTGCACATGAGCAGCAGATGTGTCAGAGGCAGAGGTAATTCCCAACTGTTACCTAGCAACTAATCTATACACAATAGCAAACATTCATATAATCAAATTGTCTCTTGTTGATGACATCACAGAGGGATTCTTTTTTAGAACTCAGCTCTACTTCCACTAAACTTCACCTTCAAAATGTTCCTCACAAAATGCTCCTTGACTGATGTAAACCTATGATAAATATTTACAACAATTACTCACCAAACTAAGTAATAGTAAGAAACACATGAGAACAAACCTAGAGGTAACAGTATATGTTTGCAACTATGTAAAGCATGTTAACCTGAACTACAGTAACACTTCCTCTTATAGTGTTTATAATGTTGGACCATTTGCACCACTCCCAATGTCACAGAAGAGCCAGTTCAAACACGCACCTGTAGGAGTTCCACCTGGACTCAGCCCAGAGTAAATACGGTTCTGTTTGGTGGATAACTCACCTTTGTATAGCCAAACCCTGCTGAGGGCTGAAGCGCGTCCCGGTCCGCGGGTGCAGGAGGAAGTGTCCCGGGACGCTCGGTACCAGGTGATTCTCCATGGCTCTGCAGCAGCCCGCCCCCAGGAGCCCGACGCCCCCCAGAGCCAAACACACCCCAAGTCCGAACAGAGGAACAAGTCCGTTCAGACCCAGAACGATACTTATGATGACTCCCGCTGCAGTCAGGACCAGCCCCAGGCACAGGAGCGCGCCCTGAGGCATCGACATCATGGGGCCAGCTCCCACTGCCAACGGCTCTACAACAAGACACGAGCACAAACCCCATGACACAAAGGTTCAAACTGTCACAATCTCGCATCACGACGCAGTACCTCGACTTATCTTAGGGTGAGTGGACAGAAAACCCCTTTAACCATATCTTCCTCTTCTGTGTGTCCTGCAGCTTTACTTCCTTCTTTTGACGGAGGAAAACGCTGGCCAAACCATAAAAGTCCGTGCGTGTCCACACCAAGTCACTGTTGCCACTCTCCCTCGCCTCATGTTCCTTGTCTTGTCTCCTGTTGCTCGGTTTTCGGTCTCCGCACAACCTATATCCGGTGTGGAGCTGTGGAAATGAGCAGCAGAGACAAGTCTGTGTGGTGGGCTGGGCTGGGGATGGACCGGGGCTGTCCACAGCAGCAGTGAGAGCAGTGCATGGGGCAGTGGTGCTGCAGAGGAGGGACAGGGGGGACAGGGGGCAGTGGAGGGACAGGGGGCAGAGGAGGGACAGGGGCGAGAGGAGGGACAGGTGGAGAGGGGGGGCAGGGGGCAGAGGAGGGACAGGGGGCAGAGGAGGGACAGGGGGAGAGGGGGGACAGGGGGCAGAGGAGGGAGAGGGGTGAGAGGAGGGACAGGGGGAGAGGGGGGACAGGGGGCAGAGGAGGGACAGGGGGCAGAGGAGGGACAGGGGCGAGAGGAGGGACAGGTGGAGAGGGGGGGCAGGGGGCAGAGGAGGGACAGGGGGCAGAGGAGGGACAGGGGGAGAGGGGGGACAGGGGGCAGAGGAGGGACAGGGGGAGAGGGGGGACAGGGGGCAGAGGAGGGAGAGGGGTGAGAGGAGGGACAGGGGGAGAGGGGGGACAGGGGGCAGAGGAGGGAGAGGGGTGAGAGGAGGGACAGGGGGCAGTGCATGGAGCAGTGGTGCTGCAGAGGAGGGCCAGGAGGGACAGGGGGCAGAGGGGTGAGTCAGGGGCGGGGGGCACGTGCAAGGTAGACGGGGCAGGGGGAGAGGAGGGACAGTGGGGGGAGGAGGGACGGGGGGGAGAGGAGGGACAGTGGGGGGAGAGGATGGACAGTGGGGGGGAGGGACGGGGGGGAGAGGAGGGACAGTGGGGGGAGAGGAGGGACAGTGGGGGGAGGAGGGACGAGGGGAGAGGAGGGACAGTGGGGGGAGGAGGGACGAGGGGAGAGGAGGGACAGTGGGGGGAGAAGGGACAGTGGGGGGAGGAGGGACGGGGGGAGAGGAGGGACAGTGGGGGGGAGGGACGGGGGGGAGAGGAGGGACAGTGGGGGGAGGAGGGACGGGGGGGAGAGGATGGACAGTGGGGGGAGGATGGACGGGGGGGAGAGGATGGACAGTGGGGGGAGGAGGGACAGTGGGGGGAGAAGGGACAGTGGGGGGAGGAGGGACGGGGGGCTAAATGGTGTCATTTGTCGGTCCGTTGTCTGGTCAGACTCTTTACAAAAGGATAAAACACACATAAAGCTAAACCCATTTATTTATGACTTGTGTCCTCGGGACATGTCTTATACAGCCTGTCCTATGTCCTATGTTAGAGAGCAACTGTCCAGGATAATACACCCAAGATCCATAAGTCACCTTCATCAAGGATTAGGCCCCAACAGACGCTCAGTGAATGTCTCACTGGAGGACAGAGCAAGAGGAAGAGGGACCAGCCTGGGAGGACAAGCCCCTCAAGCTCCCAGGTCTCAGGTAGAGGACCCGAGGGGGGACATTCAACTCCCGGGGGTGTCCAAACTATGGCCCAGGGGCCAAATGCAGCCCTCCGACCAATTGTTTTTGGCCATCAGACTTCCTGCTCAGGCCCAAACAACACAAAGATGTACTTTTTACAGTAAAATAAAAAAAATAAAAAAAAATTAAAAAAAAATAAATCAAACATGTTTATGTTACAACTTCCTAATATTAATGTTCCAAGTCATATTAAAAGTGTGGAGGCTCATTGAAATTATGTCGAATGCTAAATTTCAAATGGTTCACTTCATTGTCGTGTTGGGGCCCTCTGCTCTGTATGAGCTGCATAATGCGGCCCCTGGTGAACATAATGCGGCCCCTGGTGAACATAATGCGGCCCCTGGTGAACATAATGCGGCCCCTGGTGAACATAATGCGGCCCCTGGTGAACATAATGCGGCCCCTGGTGAACATAATGCGGCCCCTGGTGAACATAATGCGGCCCCTGGTGAACATAATGCGGCCCCTGGTGAACATAGTCTCCTAACCGGCTCTTACCAGAGCGGAATGTTTTGATGAAATCGATGAGAATTGTACTATAAAAATCAATTATTGATAATACATTTCACATACTTTAGAAAGTTTTGTAGAATTTTGGCCATCAATCTCATTAAAGAATATATAAGGAATATAATTATACTAGAACAGATTTTTGCACAGTGCAGCACTCAAAGTGAGACATGGACAATAAAGCCACAGTGGATTTTTCTATTGTCATGTAGACGTCACATTCCATATGAAAAAGGTTCTAGAAAGTAAGACATTAGCAACAGCCGACCAGGACCTTCTGACACACAATGTTTTCTTTAGGCATTTAATTAAATATCGGCTTATATGGTGCAACAGTAAACAGGGTTATCCTTTTTACTCCTGCCTTCTGTTGACATGACGGCCTCGTGCTTTATCTGAACATGTAAACTGCACATTATTAGGTTCTTCGTCCTCCAGGTCGCAGACGTTTGCCGTGACAACTTCAAAAGAGAACAATCAAAATCATAGACAATATTTTGCAACAAAGAGAGACCCAATCTACTATTTATTAATGACAAGTTCTCCATCCAAAGAGGTTATGTTGTAATGAGGACCTTAAGCATGCATACAGCAGTAATGACCTCGTATTTGTGTCTACATTTGTGGAGCAGCAGAGATCTGTCTTTGTGCCGTCTCACCTTTTCACAGTGCTTAAGTGGTGATCCTCTGAGCCGGGGCGTCCTGTTACAGAGGTCCCAAGGCAGAGCAGGGACTCCTTTTTATCACAAAATCAATATCCTCCTTCATCGGAAAGTCAGAGGTAATGCACATGCTCCCTCTGAGTTAGACACTGTTGTTGCATTTCGGGCGTATTCTCATATTCAAAAAATGATGTATAAGACTTGTGTGCTTAGAAAAGGTCAACATTTTACACCGTTTGGCCCAGAGTTGTGCAACTCAGATGGGAAAATGTCATCTCTCCTTAGTGTAAACTCCATGTGTGTGTCTTAAGCCATCACAAAACCAAATCTGTATTATATTGTTATTTTGTTGGGACATTTCGGGTTGTAGCCAGCAAAACCGGGCCGTGTTGTATAGTTCACACAACGAAACACATTTCAATTCCTTCACTAGGGGCGCTTTAGGGTCAACGATCCACAAATGCAGGTCTGGATTATGGGAGATGACACTGATGACTAAAAACGTACATTTTGTCATGGTTTAAACGTGTGCAAATTTCAAATAGTGCAAAAAAAGCATAATATAAAAAGTAATGTGATGAGTTTGGTAAAGACTGGGTGGATTTGCAACCAATAACCCAAAGCCCTTTATTATTTACGTCTCTCAAACAACTGTGTGCATTGCAAGAACAGTAATGATGTTTGTTGTACACTTTTCACACCAAAAACCAACTAAGATCATCTTTGACTTTCCAAGTACAACGAGATCAAAAGCCAGAGTTTATCAGGCCTGAATAAGGGCTAAATCTGATCTAAAACGTGTCCCAAAACAAGAATCATCAATGGCTAAGGCAGTTCTATATAACAATGAATCCAAATGAAGACAAAAACAGATTTGTCTCTAAATAAAGGGCACCACGTACCGCCAGTGTTACAGTTGCCAGAGTTTGTGAAACACTGGCTTACCCGTTAGAACAAAAAAGATTTCAAGTTAGAGGAATCTTAATGGACCTCGTAGGGCACTTTGTCTCATTATGGTCAGACATTTGTAACTCAATTGTCTATTTCACCTCTTTGCACGAGAGCATGCCCGTATCTCCGCCACATCTTGCATGCTTTTAGAATATGTCTCCTTGTGAATTAGTCTTTTTTCGGGTCCAACATGAAACATTACACCTCAAAGCTGATCTCCCTGGATTGTCCAAACAGTGGTTCTGAGGCAAGGTGCGTGTCGGAGTATGCCCGGCGCAGGTGAGTGGAGCTACACGTGGTCTTTATAGCCACTTCATATGGAGGTGGAGGTCCCAGCCAAGGAGGGGGGTTGGGGGTGGGACTGAAGCCCCCCTGCTCCATCGGAGGGTAGTCGAAATCCTCCCTGTGAGCTCCACATCTGTGACTGGTCCTGTTAAAAATATCACATTTTATTGTAAGTACTACACCGTCCAAACATACATTGATTTGTGTTTGTGGTTTTAGAGATCTGATAGCGCCAGAGTCAGGTTTCAATTGTAGATGTAGGCCGGGGATACAGGATCTCGAGTCATAATACACAGAGACCGTAAGACTCTTGTACTTCTGCTTCAGTAACTATGGTAATGATTTAGCCAAAGGATGTGTACCGGCAATAACTAATAACTAATAATACTATAATTATTGCCAGTCCAAGAGGGGCTGATATATCCATACGAGGGCTACAATAAAACCTTTTTCATTCATTCTCTATCTCGTGTTCCCGTTGGGGGACACGGGTGATTGGAGCCAATCCCAGTGACTTTGGGCCTTAAGCAGGGTACTCCCTGGACACAACACAGAGACACTGACGAACATTCAATCAATGGGGCAATTTAGAGTTGCCAATTTTCCCTAACACATGCATGTCTTTGGACGGTGGGAGAACCCAGAGAGAACCCACAGTAACACGGGGAGAACATGCAAACTCAGAGGGATCATGTGATGTTAGTCTGGCCCGGGAATCGAACCCACAATCTCCTTCTTGGGAGGCGAGAGTGCTAACTGTGCACCCCGATAATAAATACATAATAAGAAAACCTTGATTTCAATAACTCTGTAGGCCTGTATCTAAGTAAATAGGCTTAAATGAATAAATACAAAGCTCTAACCTTGGCAGAAAGGTTGATTGTGACTCCACAAAGTGGTGTCCTGGAGGAGAGAAGAGCGCGTGGCTGCTGAAGTTGGGGTAGTCGTTAAACGGATAGTGAGGACACTCCGGGTCAAACTCTTGATGGTTGTAGTTTGTGGTGCTCTTGCTGTTCATGGCCCAGAAGAGTCCCAGGATGAGCATGACGACCCCCAGCACCACACTGCAGAGAGAGAAGGCCTGCAGCCGGCTCTGGTACGAGGTCAGGAAAGCGGTCGAGCCTCCGGTCACGATCAGGAACGCTCCGACAAAGATCGCTCCGTGGTGCAAAAAGGGCATCTTACCGGAGGAGAAGGATGTAGAAGTCTAGGAGTGTCCCATGGAGAAGCTGCTCCGTGCGTAATGACGCACCACTCCAAAGTTAGAGAAATCCAGTCAGACGATAATGTTCTTAAATTGTTTGTAGTCAAAAGTGTTGCATTTTCAGAAAACTCTAAAGATCTAATCTAAAGAACCATTTTAGTCTCCTATAAGTCAAAATATGGAGAATGCACCTCGGCAGAAGTGAGCAGTCAGGCGGATAGAGTGTTTCTCATCAGCAGATGGACCGGAGGACGGAGAGCACATTAAGAACTCTTTCCTGGCGCCCCACCCTCCTCTGTCCGCCTCTGTCCGCCTCTGTCTAATGTGTCTGAAGAGGACCACTTTAGACATGCGCGTGCGCACAGCGTGAGAGGGACACAAACTCACATCATAGAATATCAACATCATATAATATCAACATATTATATTAGGTTTAGTGTCAAAACAGAGGGCCCTCAGGTCCCTCAGGTCCCTCAGGTCCTGCATGCATCCTCATCGTGCTCCTGACTCTAGCTTTGCTTACTTTACTTTTTTTTTTTTAAAGTGTACTAAATTATTAAGCAGTTTTTAAGGAACTTTACGTTTTTATTTTGAAAACTAGTTTAGCAGGTGTAGGGTTTTCGTTATTCATTTTTAAATGTAAGATTTTGTAGTTTCCAAAGCCTAAAGTGGGACAAACCTGTCCCGCACCAGGCGGAGGCTGGAGCCCCGGAGGCTGGAGGCTCCGGTGGAGGCTCCGGTACAGCACGCGCGTGGTGTGACTGTGATACTGCTTCCCGATTGGTCCAACTTCATAGACACTATTGCTCCAGAAGTGCAGAAGGCCACATATTTAGCCAATCAACGTACTGGACAGACTTGCGTGCCCGCCTATTTACTAACGAGAGCCAATCAGTGAGCAGTGGGGGCGGGATGAAGCGACCACTGCTCACGACGCACCAGTAGAAGCCGCGGCATCTGTAAAGAACAGAGTTCAAGAAGACACTTTAAATGTCTGACGGCTCCTCGTACTTCACACACGAGATCGTTTTTTCCCTCTAAAGATGGATTCTCTCCTGTATTTAGGGGCTTTGGTTGTCCTGTTTCTGCTGTGGATTAAAGTCAAAGGTGTAGAGTACGTGATCGTGCACCAGCGCTGGATATTTGTCTGTTTGTTCCTCCTGCCCCTCTCAGTTATATTTGATGTTTATTATCACGTGCGCGCGTGGATCATCTTCAAGATGTGTTCTGCTCCCAAACTCCACGACCAGCGCGTGCGAGACGTCCAGCGACAGGTGAGCTTTTCCTTACCTGTGCGAGCTGAGCAGATACAATTCACACTTACAAGCATGCTGCAGTAGTAACAGTCTACTTCAAGGTCAGATCAGATCATTGTGCACGTCTGTCTCTGTTTTTGTATTTGCATGTAGTGAGTATATCACGTAGAGAGGGAGAGATGACCTTTATAACACTGATAATGATAAGAGAGATGTTTATTGATCTCACAGTGGAGACATTTCCTAATAAAATGCAGAGATAATGCAAAATGTACAGCCTGATATCATGGCAAAGTTACATGTGCTTGCTTGTCACTGCACTGATATAACTAAGTGAACTTTTCCAGGTTCGTGAGTGGAGAAAAGATGGGGGCACAAAGTTTATGTGCACAGGCCGGCCTGGCTGGCTGACCGTGTCCCTGCGAGTCGGAAAGTACAAGAAAACTCACAAGAACATCATGATCAACATGATGGACATCCTGGAGGTGGACACACACAGACAGGTACGACACGAGCACGTATTAGTTCATATTTCATATCACGGCCCTTGTCGACGTGCATGTAGCTTAGTGTGAACTTTAAAGGTGTCATTACTCGTGTAGGTGGTGCGAGTCGAACCTCTGGCCAACATGGGACAGGTGACCGCTCTCCTCAACTCAATTGGTTGGACTCTGCCAGTGCTGCCCGAACTCGATGACCTCACTGTGGGTAAGGCAATGTCAAAACGGGAATAAAATGAGACCGAGAATATATATATACTCCGCACTATAGAGATGTTGCCTTTTGCGTGCTTTTTGGACGGACTGGAGTGTTTGTATACCTTGGTTTTACATGTACTGGCCAAACACTTACGCTTCGCAGGATCACACTCTCAAAACATCCTGTATCGTTGGCGTGATCCTTCATGATTACATTCTGTAGTATCGGATATAGCACTACAATAGTCTAAAACTGAATTTCTCAGTCCCTTGAGCATCTTGGATAATTATTTTCTTGGAAACCATGACCATCTGATCTATTGCGTTATAAATAGATTCACTAATAATTGTGATGCAGATTAGACATTTCCTCCTCTCATCACAGTATCCTGTCTCGACCTTAAGTGATTTCTCTAATTGTGTTAAAACATTGATGCTGTAGCTCAAAAGATGAGGCTGGGAGGAAATGGCCGCCACATTGGAGGCCCCTGTGGATCAGGTTTCATAATGGATTTTTTTGATGTCATAAAAGCAGCATAAACAATCTCATGTTTTCCCATCAGGGGGAAGCTGGATTCATTTTAGATTTCCACACAGGTATACATAGTACAAGTCAACAGCAGATGATTGATGATGAAATGGTGATTGACCTGAACACAAGCAATAAACCGAGTCAAATATTTCATGCATGCACGATATCTGAATGTGTTATGGTTATTATAGCATATATTTTGTTGGGCTTGTAGTTTAAGATAATCCTACACTAACTTGAAATACATTTTGTTTTTCCAAGCTCACTGACATAACAATAATGACTCTGTCTCAGGTGGGCTGGTGATGGGCACAGGCATCGAGTCCTCCTCTCACATCTATGGGCTGTTTCAGCACATCTGTGTGGCCTTTGAGCTGGTTTTAGCTGATGGGAGTTTGGTCCGCTGCTCTGAGGTAATCAGAGGGTTGAGTGCACTGTGGTCTGTGAAATGTTCTGTAATTGATGCACCAAGTAGAAAAAACTCCTGCTCCAAGAAGAAAGTGGTTAGTGCTGTGAGGCTGCTAATGTGTGGGTCGGGTCTGGTGATAATGCAGGCTCTAATATTGGGATCCCAGTGATTCCCACTTATTGCATAGAATAATAATTATTATTGATGACATTTAGTTTCCAATGCAATAATAATAATAATAATAATAATAATACAGCTTACTGCAACCATTATTGTATTTTGGGCCAGATGTGTAGTACGCTAGTCTCCTTTAATCATACATTATAGTTGCTGGCCACTTTCCTCTAAATGGGACCATTGTTTATTATGAGAACACGTGTTGTGTTGAATCTGTGTTGTTCACATGCTGATGACTTCTGTCAGCTTGTGATGCCTCTCTGTGCTCTCATTTCTGTTCTTGAGCGCCTCTGCTCGCTGCACCGAGCCTCTGCGCGCTGCACCGACCTTCTGCGCAGCTGCACCGAGCCTCTGCGCGCTGCACCGAGCCTCTGCGCAGCTGCACCCTCTGCGTGCTGCAGCCTTGCAGCCTCTGCGCGCTGCAGCCTCTGCGCGCTGCACCGAGCCTCTGCGCAGCTGCACCGAGCCTCTGCGCAGCCCCACCAGTCAGTTTCATATTCTTGCATATTACATCCCCATAATTTGGAAAACATAATCCGAGCTTTTAGACATAATCTGTAAAATACAATATGTCTCTTAATACCTAACTCACCTCCAGCTCCCCCTCCTGTCTTAGCTTCAATAGAATAGCTAATTTATACAGTATAATCAAAAAAGAAAAGGTAAATATAAAATTCAACAAGCAAAAATCAAAGTGCTTTTCTCTTCACAGGAGGAAAACTCGGACCTCTTCCACGCTGTGCCTTGGTCTTGTGGTACACTCGGGTTCCTTGTTGCAGCTGAAATCAAAATAGTTCCTGCTAAATCATGGGTGAAGCTGCGCTACGAGCCAGTGAGGGGCCTGGAAAACATCTGTAAACACTTCACCGAGGCGTCCCAAAACAAACAGAACACATTTGTGGAGGGCATCCAGTACTCGCTGGATTCTGCTGTGATAATGACAGGAACCATGACCGACCACGCCGAGCCAGATAAGGTCATTCATTCATGTTGTTTAGTTATCAAGTTGTTGTTTGTTTGTAGTTTTTTTTTGATTTTTGGAGGAAAGTGGCATTTTCACTTCCCATTGTAGGAGGAACAATAAGTGACACATTGATATCTTTATAATCAAGAATGTTTAATAGAGGAAATGAAAGGTTGGCCTGTCCAATAAAAACAGTTAGGCAGGTTTGCTGCATTAGTTCACACAGATTATTCATATCTCACCAGGAGCATATAAAGAAAATTGTGAGTACTTTATGTAATACTAGTACAACTCTATTCTTTCCCCCCCTCTAGTATGTGTAAATGTAGCATACGAAAAACAATCCTCAAAACCATTCAAGGGAAAAGGTTTTTGACGACACAACTGTAGGTGATTTATTGTTTGCATCTAATTAGATCAATAGGATCGGGCTGCACTTCAAACCCTGGTTCTTCAAACACGTGGAGGGTTACCTGAAAAGAGACTGCTCCGGAGTAGAATACGTCCCGCTCCGACACTACTACCACCGGCACACACGGAGCATCTTCTGGGAGATACAGGTACACCAACACCATCACTAATCGGGTCAAACATTATGAAAGGCGCAAATAATAACGCTGATTATTGGCGGGAAGGGAGAGTTGATGAGTCTGTGAAGGCTGTGAACGTGATGATTTAGTATTATTGTTATTTTTCTCATATTTGGGGCAGTGAATTCCGAATTGTGCAGGTCTTTTTCACGTTTGTAATATTAAGTCTTGACTTTTGATATTGCAATGTTTAACACAGTAGTTGTTTGTTTCATCACCAACTGCTTCAAATCATTTTTCCTCCACGTTTTTAATACTGTTTTGCGTGTTCACATTTAGAGCCCATGCTACAAAGAGTATATAAACTGCTGCACGTGCACCATTAGCCATTAGTGACAGAGCATCTCAAAATGACCTGATGAATTATGCACGGTGATGGTTTAACTTCCCTTTTGTTTGCGTATGGTCTCTAAAGTGGTAGAAACATTTTGGAGATGTACAAAGTGACTAGAGTCAGAACAGACTGGGCATTTGAATGCATTTGTTTTGGTTGTGTGTAAAAATGATAATGAATGGGGCGTTTGTAGCGCCCTCTGGTGGACAAAAGCTCTACAGAACTTGTGCCAGATTGTGTTAAAAGTACCCCTGTAAACCTAAATCTAAATCTTACTCTGCAATAACAATAGTAAGGCAAATTACTAATAAATAAGTACATACATAAATACTTGAACTAAAATCTAACTTTTACTGAGAAAATTCCTATTGAAGTGAAATAATCCAAACATTTTTGCACGTACTTTAAACCAAATTAATGTTTTTTGTAGGATATTATTCCTTTTGGCAACAACTCAGTGTTTCGTTGGATTTTCGGGTGGATGGTCCCTCCAAAGATCTCGTTGTTGAAGTTGACTCAGGGGGAAACGATCCGTCAGCTTTACGAAGAGCACCACGTGGTCCAGGACATGCTCGTGCCCATGAAGAACCTGCACGACGCCATCACGTGCTTCCACCAGGAGATCAATGTAAGCACTTTTAGATTAACTCTAGAGTCAGTACTGTGATGCTAGACTACATTTCTGCATATTTGTCACACATCAAACTTTAATATTTCACAAAGGAACTCAAGGCGAACATGAATAATTGTTCATCTTATGCTGTCTAAACTATGGGTGCAGAAAACGATATCAGTATTTTCCAGAGTATAAGTCGCACCAGCCAAAAAATGCATATTGGAGAAGAAAGAAAAAAACACTTAAGTCGCACCGGAGTATAAGTCGCACCGGAGTATAAGTCGCACCGGAGTATAAGTCGCACCGGAGTATAAGTCGCACCGGAGTATAAGTCGCAGTTTTTGGGGACATTTATTCGATAAAATCCAAGACCAAGAACAGACATTTCATCTGTAAATGCAGTTTAAAATAATAACAGATGAGAGAACATGGTGAATAGGTGTATGTATGCTAACGCCTTCAGCTACATGACGTATGCTAACGCTAACACCTTCAGCTACATGACGTATGCTAACGCTAACACCTTCAGCTACATGACGTATGCTAACGCTAACACCTTCAGCTACATGACGTATGCTAACGCTAACACCTTCAGCTACATGACGTATGCTAACGCTAACACCTTCAGCTACATGACGTATGCTAACGCTAACACCTTCAGCTACATGAGGCACAGACAGAACTGTGGTAAGTGTCTGGTATGTTCACGTAACATATGAACAGTTATTCAGATAACTATAGCATAAAGAACATGCTAACAAGTTTACCAAAGCATCAGTTTTACCCCAAATCACTGAATTCTTCTTCCTCCGTGTCACTTCTAAACAACTCCACAAACTCCAGAGGAAGTGCAGATTCTTCTTCTGCGTCGCTTAGAGCCGAGAGCGCCCTCTTGTTATGTGACATGCGGGTGCCAGTGTGAAAATAATGAATAATATCACATATAAGTCGCTCTGGAGTATAAGTCGCACCCCAGCCAAAACTATGAAAAAAGGTGCGACTTATAGTCTGGAATATACGGTACTCGATTTTCAAATTTTGCAACAACATTCATAATATTATTGCTCTAATCCAAACTCAATCAATCTCATGTACATTAGTTTGTAGCTTCATCCTGAGCATGAATCACCAGTACAGTAAAGTACAGTAAAGTAAAGTAAAGTACAGTAAAGTACAGTAAAGTAAAGTACAGTAAAGTAAGCATAGCTCAGCAGCTTTTCATAGCATTAATTAATTAAAATTAAAAAAGGCTTGGTGAGTTCAACATTTAGTGAGATTTATATGAAAAAAGCATTCATATATAATGACATTAACTTGACTAAATATGTCACATCTTAGGTTTATCCCCTGTGGCTGTGTCCATTTATTCTGCCGCCGGGTCGAGGGATGGTCCACCCCAAAGGTCAGGAGGAGGAGGAGCTTTACGTGGACATTGGAGCTTATGGAGAACCCAGAGTGAAACATTTCGAAGCCAAAGCCTCGACGCGACAGCTGGAGAAGTTTGTCAGAGACGTGCACGGGTGAGCGGGACAGTTTGTGAACGTTATCTCTGAAAGCAGCATAAACAAAACATATGGTTACAGATATAATGTGGTGGTCTGTCCCTGCGCAGGTTCCAGATGTTGTATGCAGATGTGTACATGGACCGCGAGGAGTTCTGGCAGATGTTTGATGGACACTTGTATCATCGTCTCAGAGAAGAGCTCGGCTGTAAAGACGCTTTTCCAGAGGTGTACGACAAAATCTGCAAAACTGCTCGACATTAACCACAGATCCACACGGAGCATTTGTGGAGTCCATGATCTGTTAACTTCTACTCCTTCAGATCATTTTAATTCATTGTTAGTTTCTGTTTTTATACAGAAGCTATAAATGTTTTGCAGGAAATTTATATATCATTATATAATAACAATATCTACTCTATTTATTACCAAACTATAATTTATAACACAATGTTTTATAAGATCCATATATTTTCTCATATCTATAAAGTAACTCTGAGTAGAACATGAACTAATAAAATATCTATTCATGCAGTAGTTTAAATGTGTGTCTTCACTTACACATGGGGGACAGAGCGCTGGGACACAGGGAGACACATTGGGGTATCACACGGGGGACAGACAGATCCATGCCAGGGACACATGGGGGACAGACAGATGCATGCCTGGGACACATGGGGGACAGACAGATCCATGCCTGGGACACAGGGGGACACATGGGGCCTGAGACACAGGGGGACACATGGGGGACAGACAGATCCATGCCTGGGACACAGGGGGACACATGGGGGACAGACAGATCCATGCCTGGGACACATGTGGCCTGGGACATAGGGGGACAGACAGATCCATGCCTGGGACACAGGGGGACACATGGGGGACAGACAGATCCATGCCTGGGACACAGGGGGACACATGGGGGACAGACAGATCCATGCCTGGGACACAGGGGGACACATGGGGGACAGACAGATCCATGCCTGGGACACATGTGGCCTGGGACATAGGGGGACAGACAGATCCATGCCTGGGACACATGTGGCCTGGGACATAGGGGGACAGACAGATCCATGCCTGGAACACAAGGGGACAGACAGATCCATGCCTGGGACACAGGGGGACACATGGGGGACAGACAGATCCATGCCTGGGACACAGGGGGACACATGGGGGACAGACAGATCCATGCCTGGGACACATGTGGCCTGGGACATAGGGGGACAGACAGATCCATGCCTGGGACACAGGGGGACACATGTGGCCTGGGACATAGGGGGACAGACAGATCCATGCCTGGGACACAGGGGGACACATGTGGCCTGGGACACAGGGGGACAGACAGATCCATGCCTGGGACACAGGGGGACACATGTGGCCTGGGACATAGGGGGACACAGGGGGACAGACAGATCCATGCCTGGGACACAGGGGGACACATGTGGCCTGGGACACAGGGGGACAGACAGATCCATGCCTGGGACACAGGGGGACACATGGGGGGACACAGGGGGGACAGACAGATCCATGCCTGGGACACAGGGGGACACATGGGGGACAGACAGATCCATGCCTGGGACACATGTGGCCTGGGACATAGGGGGACAGACAGATCCATGCCTGGGACACAGGGGGACACATGGGGGGGACACAGGGGGGACAGACAGATCCATGCCTGGGACACATGTGGCCTGGGACATAGGGGGACAGACAGATCCATGCCTGGGACACAGGGGG
This sequence comes from Eucyclogobius newberryi, assembly GCF_026437365.1. Classification (NCBI taxonomy): domain Eukaryota; kingdom Metazoa; phylum Chordata; class Actinopteri; order Gobiiformes; family Gobiidae; genus Eucyclogobius; species Eucyclogobius newberryi. The sequence goes on from NW_027316532.1 coordinate 36,789,941, forward strand.
ACACATGGGGGGACACAGGGGGGACAGACAGATCCATGCCTGGGACACAGGGGGACACATGGGGGACAGACAGATCCATGCCTGGGACACATGTGGCCTGGGACATAGGGGGACAGACAGATCCATGCCTGGGACACAGGGGGACACATGTGGCCTGGGACACAGGGGGACAGACAGATCCATGCCTGGGACACAGGGGGACACATGGGGGGACACAGGGGGGACAGACAGATCCATGCCTGGGACACAGGGGGACACATGGGGGACAGACAGATCCATGCCTGGGACACATGTGGCCTGGGACATAGGGGGACAGACAGATCCATGCCTGGGACACAGGGGGACACATGGGGGGGACACAGGGGGGACAGACAGATCCATGCCTGGGACACATGTGGCCTGGGACATAGGGGGACAGACAGATCCATGCCTGGGACACAGGGGGACACATGGGGGGACACAGGGGGGACAGACAGATCCATGCCTGGGACACAGGGGGACACATGGGGGACAGACAGATCCATGCCTGGGACACATGTGGCCTGGGACATAGGGGGACAGACAGATCCATGCCTGGGACACAGGGGGACACATGTGGCCTGGGACATAGGGGGACAGACAGATCCATGCCTGGGACACAGGGGGACACATGTGGCCTGGGACACAGGGGGACAGACAGATCCATGCCTGGGACACAGGGGGACACATGTGGCCTGGGACATAGGGGGACACAGGGGGACAGACAGATCCATGCCTGGGACACAGGGGGACACATGTGGCCTGGGACACAGGGGGACAGACAGATCCATGCCTGGGACACAGGGGGACACATGGGGGGACACAGGGGGGACAGACAGATCCATGCCTGGGACACAGGGGGACACATGGGGGACAGACAGATCCATGCCTGGGACACATGTGGCCTGGGACATAGGGGGACAGACAGATCCATGCCTGGGACACAGGGGGACACATGGGGGGGACACAGGGGGGACAGACAGATCCATGCCTGGGACACATGTGGCCTGGGACATAGGGGGACAGACAGATCCATGCCTGGGACACAGGGGGACACATGGGGGGACACAGGGGGGACAGACAGATCCATGCCTGGGACACAGGGGGACACATGGGGGACAGACAGATCCATGCCTGGGACACATGTGGCCTGGGACATAGGGGGACAGACAGATCCATGCCTGGGACACAGGGGGACACATGGGGGACAGACAGATCCATGCCTGGGACACATGTGGCCTGGGACATAGGGGGACAGACAGATCCATGCCTGGGACACAGGGGGACACATGGGGGGGACACATGGGGCCTGGGACACAGACCTGAGGAAGCACTCACAGGCCCCGCCCACGGCACAAACACAACCTGTGGGACCAGAATCAGATTTAACTCCTGCAGAAAACGTCATTCGGATTATTGTGACTTTTCTGTTGGTTTTGGGAGTTCTGGTGAGTGTTTTCTGGATTCATACGTGGATTTGTTGATATCTCGATGTAAAACTTGTCAATATCTGTTGTGGCAAACTGTTGCTATGTCACAAAGCTAACTTAGGGCTAACTTTACGTGAGCGACACACTTGAGAAAACAGCTGTTCTTAAAGTCTTTAAGTGATCTAGTTTGTTATTTGGGTTTTATTAGTAATGATGTTATTGCTACCTAATGAGTGTAAGTTGTTATGGCTAATAACATTAGCTCATTAAGCTGCGTTCAGTCGGTCCTGGTCCTGGTCCTGGTCTGAGCACAGTTTGAGTCCTGGTGTAGACCTGGTGTTTGGTGCTGTTCTAGTCCTGGTTAAGTCTTAATCTAGTCCAGGTTTAGTTCTGGGTCAAGTCCCAGTTTACCGGTTGTCCTAATGTTGATGTGGTGAATGTGTCCTTAGTCAAAGGTGACTTTGGAGTTCGGACTTCATGTTCTGAACTGCTTAGATTGTTTGAATAGCACTAGAACCTGAGCCTCGTGTCATGTCCACGTGTGTTTCACTTTTACACTTCAGGTTCCGTGTCTGAAGCACCAGAGACTCTGCTCTTTCTGCTCTTTCTGCTCTTTCTGCTCTTTCTGCTCTTTCTGCTCTTTCTGCTCTTTCTGCTCTTTCTGTTGATGGAGACGTGTGTTTCACTTCCGCATTGACCCTCGTGTGTCTTGTTTGGACAGGCTCAGCTCAGCTTCTGACCTGAAGGATGACCACTGACCAGGAGCCCACCTTCACCGTCAAAGTGCTGCAGCTGCTGCTGCTCTCCACGTACTGGGGGATGCAGATATGGGTCACCTTTGTCTCCAGTGGGTTACACTCACCTTTACATTACAGTTTTAACCTTACAATGGTTTATTACATTGTAACTAAATTATGACAGTTTGCATGCAGTTGAGGGCACAATAGCCTAATTATTTTATTTTATTTGCACACAGGTTTTATTATGGACAACCACTTGAACAGACACACATTTGGGTTCATTCAGAGCCGACTGATGCCCTTCTATCTGCACCTGGGCTCAGCATGTGCCTTCTTCAATCTCACCATGTATGCCGTGTACCACCCCAGTGACTTGTTGGATGAGAGGGAGTCTTTTCAGGTGGGTCAATTCAATCTTTGTAATGTACTTTCATATATATTTCACATCTTTACTTTCCCCCACTAGATCTTTATCTTCTTCATCTCTGTGACGGTGGCGGCCGTTAACGCTCAGTGGTTTGGACAGATGACCTCAGAGATCATGGTTGACATGCACCTCATTGAGCAGTCCTGTGGTCTTGGCCAGGACATCGGCTTGTCCTCGAACCGTGAAGCTTACGCCAAACTGTGTGAGACTGATGTCAAATACAGGCACCTGAGCAGCCGCCTGTGGCTCTACAGGCTGCTTTCCTCCCTGTGTAACTTGTGCTGTATCGGCTGCAACTTCTACAGTCTGTGCTACATGGCGGAGAATCTCGTGGCTTTGTAGTCAGCCCGGTTTGTCGGACTATTTAGTTTTATAAGTTAAGAATAATTTATAAATTAAGAAAAAGTCTTTGTCTCACGTTACCTTTGCCATAGAAGTAAAGGTAAGCTGTACCCCTCTTGTTGTTCAGGATATAATTAGATGTGATTTTTACTGAGGTTTTAGTGGAGCTGCCTTTTGTCATTAACTCGGCAGGAGTCCAATTAGTTTCTGCAACATGAGTCACGCCTCACCTTTCACCCAGTGACTCCCATGGCTTTGTTCACAACAGTTTTCATCGAGAACAAGCTAGATGCCAAAAGAAAGACACCAATAATAATCTATTTAAAAAAATAATAGGATATTTAGAGATTTTTGCACTGCACTTTTTACATTTAGTAGATGGTGAAAGGGAATTAATTCCACGCACCTTTTCCTGCTCTTCCTGTTCGTCTTGAGGATTCAGCTGGTTAAACTGGCCAAACTGCAACCAGTGCAAACGGACTCTCCATGTCTTCTCAATATCAATATATTGCACATACTGCATGTTAAATGTTCCTAATGTTATGCAGGAGGGTTTGTTTGTTTGTTTGTTTGTTTAGTGCAGATGATGTGGCCTAATTTCGGGAAGACTTTTATTTTGTTAACTTAATTGTTGGATTGTGTTCATTTATCTCCTTTTATGATGGTCTGTAGTGACACATTCACAACAGATGCAGAATGACCTTAATTGTAAATGCAATGCGTGTATGACTTCCAGATTGTACTAGATTGTTGTAAACTGCAGAGACAATCATTTTGTGCAGCTACAGGAATGACCACTGGTTCTAATGCAGATTCATAATTACTCTGATTGTGTTTTCACAAAGATAAGCAGGGTTCTGGCAAAAACAATGCAATTTACTTCCATAAACAGTTACAGTATGTTAAAATGTACAGTATTTGAAGCTTGAGTCATTTGCACTTTGTCTTTGTACAACAATGATCAGTGAATTTGTGAGTTAACAAAAGACAAAGCCATAAACAAATTACACTTAACGTAAGTCGTTGATTTGTTTTTATTTGTAATAATTTAATCCATATGTAAATGTTTTAAGCTGTATCCTTGTTTTGTAAAACGGTGCTCTTTTATACAATGCAAATTGTACAGCTGGACTCAACTGTTTGCAGACTTGTCCACAGAGGGATGATGACCGCTGTGGGCATGATGCAACAGGAGAGTTTTATCTATATGCAACAGATGCTTTGAGGTCCTTAAGGAGACGTCACGGTGAATATTTTAACTGTAACAGAGGCATAGATTGAGGTGATGGGATTTAAATAAAGATTTTATTTATGTTTTCTTTTTGGGTCAAGATTTTTTGTTTGGTTGTTTGT
>NW_027316532.1:36796750-36851750 GCF_026437365.1 Eucyclogobius newberryi
CTGCCAGGTCATACTCCACACCAGCCGTCTCCAGCTTGTCCCTCAGGAGCAGCGGCTGGATGGTGTTGAAGGCGCTGGAGAGATCGAAGAACAGGATCCTCACAGAGCTGCCAGGCTTTTCCTGGTGAGAGAGAGAGCGGTGCAGCAGGGAGATGACGGCGTCCTCCACTCCGATGCCAGGCCGATATGCAAACTGCAGCGGGTCCATGGCTGAGCTCACGGTGGAGCGGAGGTGGTCCAGGACTAGCCGCTCCAGTGTCTTCATCAGGTGGGACGTGAGGGCCACTGGCCTGAAGCTGTTGAGGTCTTTGGGGCGCGGTGTCTTAGGCACAGGTACCAGACAGGAAGTCTTCCAGACCTGTGGTACCACCCTCAGCTTCAGGCTCATGTTGAAGACATGCTCCATAACTCCACACAGTTCATCTGCGCAGGACTTAAGGAGCCTGGGGCTGATGCCGTCAGGTCCTGCTGCCTTCCTCACTTTAATCCTCTTCAGCTCACTCCTCACCTGTGCTGCTGTGACAGTCAGTGGTTGGCAGGGGGACCGTGTGCTGGGGGGATGGGTGAGTCCAGGCGAAGTGGGGAGCTGATGGTCTGGGGCAGATAAGCGAAGAGGAACAGATGCAGGGCATTGTCCAGCTGTGGAAGAGGGAGCATGCAGCTGTGCAGGGGGAGGGGGGGTGACCGATCAAACCTCAAGAAGTGAGCATTTAAATCATTCACCCACTGTAGATCCCCCTCTGTCTGGGCAGGGGGGATTTTGAAGCCCGAGATGGTTTTCAGGCTCCTCCACACTCCCTGAATGTTCTTTTGCTGCAGCTGCTCCTCCATCCTCCCCTTGTAGCCGGCTTCAGCCTACCTGATCTTCCTCCTCAGCTCCTTCTGCACAGTCCTCAGCTCCTCCTTGTTCCCTGACCTGAAGGCTCTCTTCTTCTCCTTCAGCAGAGCCTTCAGTTCACGGTTAATCCATGGCTTGTTGTTTGGAAAACACTGCACCGTCCGGGAGGGAACAATGTTCTCAAAACAGAAGTTGATGTAGTCCGTGATGCACTCTGTGATGGTGTTGATGTCCTCCCCATGTGGGTCATAAAGCTCAGTCCAGACAGTGGTGCTGAAGCAGTCCCTCAGAGCCTCCTCGCTCTCAGCAGACCACATCCTCACCTCACGGGACACCACAGGCTGCCTGCGCACGATGGGTTCATACACAGGCCTCAGATGTACAAGGTTGTGGTCCGAGCTGCCCAGGGGAGGGAGGGGGGAAGAAGAATAAGCCTCCTTGGTGTTGTCCTCTCCTTGAACCGACACCTTAACGTGGTGGAGGGGTTTGAGTGCCCGAATGATCCCGGGAGCTATGTTGTCGGGGGCTTCATGCCCCTGGTAGGGTCTCCCAAGGCAAACAGGTCCTAGGTGACGGGTCAGACAAAGATCGGTTCAGAAGCCCCCTATGATGACAACACGAACAAGGCAGTTTACGTCGCCCGGATCGGCGTCACCGGGGCCCCATCCTGGAGCCAGGCCTGGGATGGGTGCTCCATGGCGAGCGCCTGGTGGCCGGGTCTTACCCCACGGGGCCCGGCCGGGCACAGCCCGAAAGAGCGACGTGGGGCCGCCCTCCCGTGGACCCACCACCCGCAGGAGGATCCATAAGGGGCCGGTGCAGAGAGATTTGGGCGGCAGTCGACGGCAGGGGCCTCGGCGACCAGATCTCCAGACACAGAGACTAACTCTGGGGACATGGAATGTCACCTCGCTGGGGGGGAAAGAGCCTGAGCTTGTGCGGGAGGTTGAGCGATACCGACTAGATATAGTCGGCCTCACCTCCACGCACAGTTTGGGCTCTGGAACCCATCTCCTCGAGAGGGGTTGGACGCTCCACTCTCTGGTGTTGCCCGCGGGGAGAGGCGGCGGGCTGGTGTGGGCTTGCTTATAGCCCCTCAGCTCAGCCGCCACGTGTTGGAGTTTACCCCGGTGAACGAGAGGGTCGCGTCCCTCCGCCTTCGGGTGGGGGACAGGTCTCTCACTGTTGTGGCGGCCTACGGGCCGAACAGCAGTGCAGAGTACCCGGCCTTCTTGGAGTCCTTGGGAGGGGTACTGGACAGTGCACCGACCGGGGACTCCGTTGTTCTACTGGGGGACTTCAACGCCCACGTGGGCAATGACAGTGACACCTGGAGAGGGGTGATCGGGAAGAACGGCTTCCCCGATCTGAAGTGGAGCCCTCTGTCAGTAGGGTATTCAACTTGTACCTCCGGGAGAGCTTCTCCCATGTCCCGGGGGAGGCTGGGGACATTGAGTCCGAGTGGACCATGTTCTCCGCCTCCATTGTTGATGCGGCTGCTCGGAGCTGTGGTCGCAAGGTCTCCGGTGCCTGTCGTGGCGGCAACCCCCGAACCCGGTGGTGGACACCGGAAGTAAGGGATGCCGTCAGACTGAAGAAGGAGGCCTATCAGGCCATTCTGGCTTGTAGGTCTCCGGAGGTCATCGACGGGTATCGGCAGGCCAAGCGAGCCGCGGCTCGTGCTGTCGCAGAGGCAAAAACCCGGGCCTGGGAGGAGTCCGGGGAGGCCATGGAGGAGGACTATCGGTCGGCACCAAAGAAATTCTGGCGAACCGTCCGGCGCCTCAGGAGGGGGAAGCAGTGTCTCACCAACACCGTTTACGGTGCGGGTGGAGGCCTGCTGACCTCGACTGGGGATGTCGTCGGACGGTGGAAGGAATACTTTGAGGATCTCCTTAATCCCTCCTTAATCCCTCAGTCACGTCTTCCGAAGAGGAAGTAGAGACCGGGGACTCGGAGGCTGGCTCATCCATCACCCAAGCTGAAGTCACTGAGGTTGTTCGCAAACTCCTCGGTGGCAGGGCTCCGGGGGTGGATGAGATCCGCCCTGAGTACCTAAAGTATCTGGATGTTGTAGGACTGTCTTGGTTGACACGTCTCTGCAACATCGCGTGGCGTTCGGGGACCGTGCCTCTGGACTGGCAGACCGGGGTGGTGGTCCCTCTGTTCAAGAAGGGGGACCGGAGGGTGTGTTTCAATTACAGAGGGATCACACTCCTCAGCCTCCCAGGTAAGGTCTATTCCAAGGTACTGGAGAGGAGAATCCGACCGATAGTCGAACCTCGGATTCAGGAGGAGCAGAGTGGTTTTCGTCCCGGTCGTGGAACACTGGACCAGCTCTATACCCTCCATCGGGTGCTCGAGGGTTCATGGGAGTTTGCCCAACCGGTCCACATGTGCTTTGTGGATCTGGAGAAGGCTTTCGACCGTGTCCCTCGGGGTGTCCTTTGGGGGGTGCTCCGGGAGTACGGGGTCCGGGGCCCTTTGCTCAGGGCTGTCCGGTCCCTGTATGACCGGAGCAGGAGCTGTGTTCGCATTGCCGGCAGTAAGTCAGACCTGTTCCCACTGCATGTTGGACTCCACCAGGGCTGCCCTTTGTCACCGGTTCTGTTCATAATTTTTATGGACAGAATTTCTAGGCGCAGTCGGGGGTCGGAGGGTGTCCACACCGGCTGTGGTCGGTGGGGACCACAGGATCTCATCTCTGCTGTTTGCAGACGATGTTGTCCTGATGGCTCCATCAAACCCGGACCTGCAACATGCACTGGGACGGTTTGCAGCCGAGTGTGAAGCGGCTGGGATGAGAATCAGCACCTCCAAATCCGAGGCCATGGTTCTCGACCGGAAAAAGGTGGCTTGCCTTCTCCAGGTGGGTGGGGTGTCCTTGCCCCAAGTGGAGGAGTTCAAGTATCTCGGGGTCTTGTTCACGAGTGAGGGAAGGATGGAGCGTGAGATTGACAGGCGGATCGGTGCAGCGGCTGCAGTGATGCAGTCGCTGCATCGGACCGTTGTGGTGAAGAGGGAGCTGAGCCGAAAGGCAAAGCTCTCTATTTACCGGTCGGTCTACGTTTCCTACCCTCACCTATGGTCATGAGCTTTGGGTAGTGACCGAAAGAACAAGATCGCGGATACAAGCAGTCGAAATGAGTTTCCTCCGCCGTGTGGCTGGGCGCTCCTTTAGAGATAGGGTGAGGAGCTCGGCCACACGGGGGGAGCTCGGAGTAGAGCCGCTGCTCCTCCACGTCGAGAGGAGCCAGCTGAGGTGGCTCGGGCATCTGTTCCGGATGCCTCCTGGGCGCCTCCCTCGGGAGGTGTTTCAGGCATGTCCCACTGGGAAGAGGCCCCGGGGAAGACCCAGGACACGCTGGAGAGACTATGTCTCTCGGCTGGCCTGGGAACGCCTCGGGATCTCCCGGAGGAGTTAGAGGAAGTGTCTGGAGAGAAGGAAGTCTGGGAGTCCCTGCTCAGACTGCTGCCCCCGCGACCCGGCCCCGGATAAAGCGGCAGAAGATGGATGGATGGATGGATGGTGTTGGCAAAAAACAAGTCCAATGTTCTATTGTTCCTGGTGGGGCAGGTAACATACTATATATATATACATATATATATATATATATATATATTCTATATATATATATAATATATATCACTGTCACTGCATCCAACAGATCAGTTAGTGGATGCAAAACAACTTTCTCCAGCTGAACTCAGACAAGACTGAAATAATTGTTTTTGGCACAGAAACAAAGAGAAAGTGATAGCGGTCATCTCCAGAGTCTCGCTCTGAAACCTACAAACCAAGTTCTAAATCTGGGGGTAATAATGGACTCAGACTTGAACTTTAACAGCCACATCAAATCAATAAACATCAGCAGCTTTTTACCATCTAAAAAACATTGCCAAAATCAAAAATATAGTGTCAAAACCAGATTTAGAGAGACTTATCCACGCGTTTGTCTCCAGTAGATTAGACTACTGTAACGGCCTGCTCACTGGCCTCTCCAAACGAGTTGTAAAACAGCTGCAGTACATCCAGAACGCTGCTGCTCGGGTCCTGACTAGAACCAGGAAGTATGATCACATTAGTCCTGTTCTCAGGTCTCTGCACTGGCTCCCTGTGGCTCAGAGAAGAGACTTTAAAGCAGCTCTGCTTGTGTATAAGTCTCTCCATGGCCTAGCACCAAAGTACATCTTGGATATGTTAGTGCCATATGAACCATCTCGGACTCTGAGGACCTCAGGGACCGGCCTCCTGCTGGTGCCAGAGTCAGGACTAAACATGGACCGGCCTCCTGCTGGTGCCAGAGTCATGGACCGGCCTCCTGCTGGTGCCAGAGTCAGAACTAAACATGGACCGGCCTCCTGCTGGTGCCCAGAGTCAGGACTAAACATGGACCGGCCTCCTGCTGGTGCCAGAGTCAGGACTAAACATGGACCGGCCTCCTGCTGGTGCCAGAGTCAGGACTAAACATGGACCGGCCTCCTGCTGGTGCCAGAGTCAGGAATAAACATGGACCGGCCTCCTGCTGGTGCCAGAGTCAGTACTAAACATGGACCGGCCTCCTGCTGGTGCCAGAGTCAGGAATAAACATGGACCAGCCTCCTGCTGGTGCCAGAGTCAGGACTAAACATGGACCGGCCTCCTGCTGGTGCCAGAGTCAGGACTAAACATGGACCGGCCTCCTGCTGGTGCCAGAGTCAGGACTAAACATGGACCGGCCTCCTGCTGGTGCCAGAGTCAGGACTAAACATGGACCGGCCTCCTGCTGGTGCCAGAGTCAGGAATAAACATGGACCGGCCTCCTGCTGGTGCCAGAGTCAGGACTAAACATGGACCGGCCTCCTGCTGGTGCCAGAGTCAGGACTAAACATGGGGAATCTGCATTTCAGTTTTATGCAGCTAAAATCTGGAACAGTCTTCCTGAAGATGTGACAGGCTTCTTCTCTGACAATGTTCAAATCTAAGCTAAAAACTGTTTTGTTTAGCTGCGCATGTGACTGAAAGGATTTTTTCTTTGCACTCTTCTCTTTTGTTTGTGATTTTATTAGTTTAGACAATCAGTTGGATTGATCATTTTTAATTTAGTTAATTTTATTGTATTTCTGTTTCTGTAATTTCTTTGTGATTTGAATGCATTTTTCCTGCTGTGAAGCACTTTGAATTGCCTTGTGTGTGAAATGTGCTCTACAAATAAACTTGCCTTGCCTATATATTCTATATTATATAAATATTCTACATATATTTTATATATATATATTCTATACATACATATATTTTATACATTCTATATACCGTACACACATACGTTATACATATATTATATATACATGCACACATACATATATATATATATATATATATATATATATATACACATATACACACACACACACGCAAGTATACATCTACACACACAAAATAATCAGTTCATAAATTTCACATTTACAGACTTAAAAATTGTTTAAAATGTTAATTAGCATTATGTTAATTAGCATTATAGTGCCTTCAAAGTGCTTCTCCATAAAATATGAAAACAGCCAAGAAAAGTCTTAAAATGTTTAATGTAAAAACTTTATACAAAACGTGTATAATATACTTTTCAAATGACCTAATTCGCACAAAGACAGTTGAGATTGAAATAAATGTTATTTTCCACCTGAAAATTTAAATATCTCAACAAAATAAATACAAAATTTACAAAAAGTCAACCCTTGTGCCTGACTTAAAAGTTTAGTCTCAAAATACAAATGAACAGTAAAGCAAAGTAACCTTGTACTTTTTGAAGTACATAACAGATCTCCATATCAACACAGTTCAAAGTGCAATAAAAGAAAAGGTGAACAAAAAAAACCTAAATGCTGTTATTTTGTGCACAGAGACCCAGCTACAGTCATTTTAGTCATGAAAACATTCAGTAATACTGAGGGAGTGATATGTAAACGTTGAAGTTATAGACAAACGTAATAAAGCCAAATAAAGCAGAACTGAATCAGTGTTTGTCACTGTGCTACAAAGGCATCCCAAGTTAGTCACTGTAAACAGAAAACTGTCTTTAAAACATAACTAATCTCAGGTCCAGTCATTTTGGCAACTTACAAAGGCACGCCAAATTTGAATATTGTGGAAACTTGAAATCATTTAATGGTTTAAAAAGGGAAATTCCAAATAATGAAAGCATCAAATTCTTATTCAGGATTTTATACAAGGAATCACATTTCATTTGTGCCAATCCAACGCTATAAAATAGGGCCGCCCCAGAGAAGGAATCTGAGGTTATGCCATGAAACTATTCTTTATGAATGAATAAATATGGGTTTTAATCCACTGTTGGGCATCATTAAAAGGCTTGAAACGTTTCAAAGTAATTGTAGCACTGATTCTGCACGATATTGAACTTCTACACCAGCTTTTCCACAATATTCCTTAGTTTACATGTGCCGGTATTTGCCTTGTATGTCCAATAAAAAGAGAGTTCCCCTTTTAGCTCCCGCCAGCACTCACAGTACCATCACTAAATAGAAACGTCTAAAAAGAAACAAAATAAAAACATTTAGATTTTGGCTCTATGGCAGCTGCAGACAGAAACGGAGCTTTTCAACGCCATGTCCTTGAAACCTATATAAATAAGTAGTACTAAAAATAGAGGCGTCCTTTTCATAAAAAATAGAATGATCCAGTGTCTCAATGTCATACGATGACCTTTCCCTTAATGTCCAGTTTGTTGTTTTCGTTTGCCTTGTTGGTCTGATCTTCTGTCAGTGTGATGTAGGAGTACACCAAGCTGCCTGCAATACTGGACACACAACAACAACAACAACAACAACCATTAAATACTACGTAGGCACCAAACATACTATATATTGTGTTTTAAATAATAGGAGTGAGAAATATTTATTGACAATTTGTGTTAGCGTTGCAGATATTGTTATCAAACGTAAACGATTCTTGGTGAGCAAAGGATGGAAGAGGGAGGTTTAGTGCACGTTCATACCTGATGTTTAAACCTATGAAGTTAGTCCATGAGAAGATGTAGTCCCCACTGAACACCATCCCGATGTAAGTCACCAGCACATTCTGAAAATCACACAGGGCAAGTTTGTACTACCTTGTACTGCATAAATACTGTATATTCTTAAAGTAATGCTCCTTTACTTTGATACAGCCCACTATTGTCGTTGTCAGCGCAGAGTTGTATTGTGTACAGAGCACGGTGGAGTACATCAGAACAAACCTGCAAACGACATATATATATTTGATACATGAGCTCTGGCATTAACCTTTGAAGATAATGAATGTACAAAAGGATCTTACCCCATTACGCAGGACAGAATGAACTGTGAGAGGAATAATGCGTCTGACCAGCCATCATACTCCATCGCCTAGCAATGACAACATTTAAACAAATACTTTATTTATATGAAAGATTCAAATCTGCCCCTCTTTAAGGCTTTGGACTGGGACTGTAGCTCCTTCGATATGGACAATGACCAGATCTTTGCACAAACATGTAAACATATTAGCAGCCCAGTCACCAAAATAATGATGGATTCAATAATGTTGTAACAAGTTATGCAAAAAAAAAAAAATTCTCCATCATTATTGTGCTTTTAATGGACAAGCAGTCGTTCTCACCCTGTCACGAGATGATTTTAGAGGGTCCCCAAATGAGACGAGGGAACATTTTTAAATGTATACAGTATTTTTCAACAAAGCTCGACACCTTTCAAATGCCGAGGTTAATATAGATTATTATTTTAAGATGAGACTACTTTATCATGCCTATATTTTATCTTTGGCGTCGCGAATGCCAACAGTTATTTCAGGGGTCGCGACTGAAATAGGGTGAGAATCATTGCCCTGAATGACCATGTTTGGTCCACAGGCCTAATTTGGGCACAAAGAAAACATATTTAGATGATTAGTTCTGAAATTATGACATATTGTGTTGCTATTAATGTTCCAGATTCTTTCTAAAAGCTTTTAGCTGGGCACTTCTGATCACCAGGAAAGTTTACTCAGTGGAGGGAGGTTGTAAGAGTGCAGTAATAACCCAGTGAGGTGCATAATGGCATCTTTGTGCTTCTGAGGCTGGGCCCCAGCTGCAGCACTGACGCACAGACTGAGCCTCACAGATCGTATGAGACACACCCCTCAGTGCACAATTTTGACAGGCCAGGCAAATGTTCTGTATTAGGTCAGAGGCACAGGGGCTACACACTTACACTCAAGCAATCCCTTTAAAAATAACTGCTCCATTTACTTACCAAAAAAGTGACTTTCCTTTAATTCCACTTTTTTAGGGTATTTTTCGGTCTCGGGTTTTGTGGTAGTTAAAAGTAGTAGTGCTATTTTTGTACACTTCACAGTACACTTAAAGAAGTAATCGGGAAGTGAAGTGATTTTTGAGACACTGCAGTAGAGCTACACTTAGCATTAGTACTTTTACTTCAGATCCAGATGTAAAAAGCGAAATACACAGAAAAATGTCTCACCTTCTGCATGTCCCCAGTAACTTCAGCCAGTAACAGGGTGGGGAGGATCATAAATGCTGCGTTGTAATATAGTAATCCATATTTGCCCAGCTCCTATGGAATAACCAAAAGGACAGATGAGCGCGGCAGAACAGAGCGTCTTTTCACAGCGATTCGCGGTGCATTCCTCATAACGAGCGTTCCGATGTCAGACGAAGTCACTGCTGGTTCCACCTCGAACACCGTGTAACTTTAACTAACTGTGGCTCACATGCTTCAGTTATAGTTCCATTCTTACCAGGGTTTTTCAGGAGCAAAGAAATGCATGTAATTAATATGGACCTGGAATAGTTTAATTTGAAACGGGTTTTATTGTTTATTTTCTCACAATGAAAAAGTGTATGTTAATAATTTATAGTCGAGTTGAAACTTGCAGCTTACATTAACATACATTATTCTTTCTACTTCTCTTTTAAAGTCAATTGTGTAATAATTAGTTATGTTTTCATCAAGTATGTTTGTATTGTGACTTTAATGCATCTTTTCCTTTTCTTTAAAGCACTTTGAATTACTTTGTGTACGAATCGTGCTCTACAAATAAACTTGATTTGGCTTTCAGTTTTGCATAGTATTTTTGCCTTTTGTCAAACCACACACATGCATACAATTTTGGACTTGTACTTGAAGTAATTATTTAGTACGACGGAGTATTAGGGCCCAAAAAATAAATAAATAAATAAAATAAAAAAGCGCTGCACTACGAGAATAATGTCATTAATTAATGAGAAAAAAGACTAATTATTGAGAAAAAAGTCGAAGTCAGAAAAAAGTCGCAAATTAACGACAATAAACTCATTAAATAACGAGAAAAAAGTCATTAAATAATGAGAAAAAAAGTCATTAATTAATGAGAAAAGTCGTAGTTTAGGGGCCGATTCAAAGTGACGTGATCAGTTCACTTTCAGCCCCACGGTCAGGACGCACAAGAACGGGCTTGGATGAGCTGACAGTTTAGAACTACATAAAAGCCGTTGTGTGCACTTAAGTTTTATTCCCGGATTCTAACCTTTTGTGATCCCTTGGACAAACTCAGTAAAACACACAGAACACAAAACATCCGTCTGCAGTTTGCGCTTCCACTCAGCTCCTCCTGACGCCCGGATCGTGTTTGGCACAGCCGAAAAGCGATATGTTTTACACACACGCATCATCCATACATCATCCATACATCATGGCATGAGCTCCAACACAAGCGAGCACCAACACAGGAGTCCGTCATTTTACAGGTCCAGGACCTGACATGTGACACTTGCACCGGGGGAAATGATTGTTTGTGATGTCTAAAAGACCCACATTATAAAGATCGACAGTTATTGTGGGCTTTTGTATTCTCTTTTAACCAAGCGCCATTTGCGTCCTGGTGGTGGTGTGTTTGTGTAATGAAGACTCCACAGATGCATCTGACTCGGTGTCAGATCAGCTTCAGAGCTTTTAACACAGTTCATACAAAACAGAGCTGTTACTGGACTGTCCCATGATGCAACACTGGGGGGGAGCCCGTAACATGGTGCTGAAAGTGAACCGCGTATCTAACTTTATTCTCTTTAAATGATGAGATTTTTCTCGTTATTTAACGAGAAAAAGTCATTAATTAATTACTTTATTCTCGTGGTGCCCTGTATTTTTTTTTTTGTGTGTGTTTTTTTTATACTCCGTCGTAATTTAGCACTATACGCTTCAAATTTTGTGTATTTGTGTATTGTTGAGTTTTGCTTCTCCACCTCTGAGGTTTACTTTAAGCAGATGACGTTCTCAGATATAACAGACTAAATATGGAGCCTGTCGTGCCCCCGCAGTAACATGAGGCCGTCTGCTCATGTGACATGAAGAGGACAATCTCACACACAACATTCTGGTTATAAGAACTGTATGTTCTTGTAATGACATGGTCAAAATATCCTTATCAATTACGGCATTCAGAGTACAAAAGTGGCTGTTCTAATACTCGGCTGAGGCATCTGAAAATATACATACAGTAGGAACATGTACTTGCTACGGTTTTACTCGTCATTGATGCTAAACCCAGGACAGTAATTTATGAATCAGCCATTTTGAAATTCATTCATTCATTCATTCATTCATTCATTCATTCATTCATTCATACACTTATACTATATAAATGCCATATACTGGTAGTTTTAAAGTAATTTACTACTATGAATTTGTAATCAAACCTGTTCAGTCGGCAGCACATGCAAGTTTGCAGAAAATTATTAAAATTAGTTGTAGACAAAGTTAAAACAAAAGGATATATGGTTTGTCCTCTACTAATAATAAGTAGTAGTATTGATAAATGTTTAGAAGAAATGATTAGAAGGACTGAAATTGATGTATTGAAGAAAAACAGATATCCACATTAAGGCTGGGCAATATGACAAAAAGATTATCATGGTTTTCACAATGATTTTTGCCAGTCATAAATACGCCACCCTATTGTATCTGGTCACTAATGTAAACAAACTCAAAACGAGGTATGGTTAAGCTGCTCAAATATTCCAGTCGTTCCAATCTTTACTGCCAGCTGTGCTGCTGGAATTTCTTCAACCAACCAAAAACATCGTACAAAAGAACTTTGGAATTTTAAAAAGTAAATATGGCTTCATTACAGCAAGTCACGCGCTCTCAAATTCAATAGGACATCTTCTAGACACTGAAACATTGCCAGCAAGTTGGCAAAAAACAATTGATTAGTAAAACATTTCGATTCAGTTTGATTCAGTCTATATAAAATTTAGTATTAAATTTTCTGAACATGAACCAAACAGACTTTTAAATCAGTGCCATTTAACACACAAAGATGTGACGCTCCAAACCACATGCGTTTACTTTTACTGAGAATTAGCCATAGAACTCTCAATTAAAAAACATCAACAAGCGGATTATAAACAATTAGACATGACTGAATCAAGTTTAAAATTCAACTAATTGCGCCGCGTTGGTGAGTGGGCGTGGCAATGCCAAGACAATACTACATTACATTAATACAGTCAAGAAAACTGGACACAACACTGAAACATTGTCCGGGGCGGCGGCATACCTTAGTATCCAGTTTTTGCTTCACGTAGGCCCCATTAGCCGCGGTTAGGACATCGTTTAGAAGAATAAACACATAGCCTTCGGGGTCAAAAGTCAGGTCAGCACTAAAAACATGAGAGAAAGTTGTTATTCGTATCATGTCAGTAATTACACGTTTTAGGCAGCATACCGTTTACAGGTGCAACGTAATGACAGTGTATAGCTTTGTAGTGGGAGCATTTTTGTTGGAGTTACAGCAGCACACCTGGATCCAGGACGACGTACCTGGCGGCTATGAATGCCCCGAGGATCATCGTGAAGACGGTCAACTGAACCGGTCTGGAGAACGTCTTCCTGTGAAGGACAATGGCGCGTGACAATGGGAGGGCGTGAAACGAGTCCAAAGTAGGTTAATGGTAGCTTACTTCAGTAGATAGCCCTCCGCCAGCATCGTGAACAAAATAGAGAATCTCCTGAGAACTGTGAACATGGGGAGGCTACAGGGAAGAGATGTCGCAATAGATTTGGTTATGAGCAATATGCAAACTCACAATAGCCCTCTGTCTTGACATGAACTTACTTTAGTCTCTTGGTCCCAAAGAGCCCAGTGATTTGATTCCCCACGAAAAGAAGAGGTAGAGGGAAAGTCTGAGAAATAATGGGAATTGATTGGGCAGACAAATTAGTGTCCAGAGAGGAAAGGGAAAGTCAGGAAAGTGTGCTGTGCATCCCCGTGGATTTACCTTGCGAGGTATGCTCTTATCGAAGTCGGGGAAGCTGATCACCCTCGCCGCCTTGCCCACCCACAGCACGACCACTGTGGCCAACATCTGTAAAACCATGCAATACAAAGTTACACAAAGCACGTAACCTTTAGGAAACCAACGAAAGTCTTTTTTTTTTTTTTTTTTTTTTTTTTTTACTTACTTGGCCAATTCCGACACATATTGATGAAGGAAATCTGCACAAATCAGACAGTAAAACATGCAATGAAGATCAAACTTTAAGCAGTGATTTTAAACACTGGCTCATTTCTTTACATCCTTTCCCCAATTTGCCAGGCAAAGTTGCTCAAACGTTCAGCTCAGTTTCCTTTGTTACACAGCTCCTCCAACACAAGTTTATAAAGAGCTAACTGTTACATGTGAGCTAACGCGCTAGCGCTAAATGCACAGCAGCGCGGCTATGGAGCGTTAGCCTAACGTTACCTGTAGTTGGTCAGGACGCTTTTGTTGACGACCACGATGAGAAACGAGCTGAGACCGTAAAACCCCGCGGCACATAATCTCACAAACAGTGTGAGAGGTTTGTCCGCCATCCCCGACCCCTTCTCATTCCCGTGTGAGCGCTGTCGGCTCTTCCCCTGCCATCACTTCACCGGTGACAGCCACAGCTCCGAGCTCGGGGGGCGTCTACCCATGCGCCGTGTACGTAAAGCTAGAGGGACCATGGATTCTGTTACCGTGTCAAGCGCGGCGGCCATCTTGTAACTCTAAGAAGCGGGGGAAATGATACAATATTTTATTTTGAATTGCTATGGTAACGGTGTTAAGTTTTCTTCATTCTGAAATACATGGATAGATGGATAGAGTACGTTACATTATGTATTGTCAATCAATGATAATTCTATTTACATATCATTTATATCATATCATTTTTTTTTTGTTAGCAACATTGAAGTGCATTATTTCAAAATGTTTCGCATTATCACCGTTGAACATTGCCATTAGATAAAACTCAAATACAAAAGTGTCAAATCAACAGTCAATCTAAAGAGAATTGCAATACAGTCACAATATGTCTGCTGTAATTGGCTCTCTGTTACTTTAGGTTACCCTGGCAACAACTTCTCTATATTTATTTGTACCAATTGGCATCCACTGTGTACGTAGCACCCAGAACCATTCCTTTTCCGCTCTGCCCGGGGGAGGAGAGCAAAATAAAAGCTCTTTAAGATAAGCTAACGTAAAAAGTCCCTTAGCTCGTCCGAGGGTTCTGGGAATGAGCAGCAGGATGAGGCTGAAGCTATTGATATCCGGGAGACCAACCGGCTTTAGATGGCGGAGGAGAGTGGATCGGGGATGGAAGACGTTCTAGACGGCGTGGAGGAGCAGCCTTTTCTGCCTGCACGTGCCCGGAAACGTAAAAGGTCCCTTAGCTCGTCCGAGGGTTCTGGGAATGAGCAGCGGGATGAGGCTGAAGCTGTTGATGTCCGGGGTGAGAGCAGAGACTGTAAGGTGATCATGGAGCTTGCACAGGATGGTGCATCCTTTAAGGAGTGGAATTCAGTGGCGTTGTCAAAGAGCCTGGCTGTAGCTGTGGGAGTGATCAAGAGTGCGAGTGTCCTTAGAGATGGCTCGCTGCTGGTCGTGTGCAAGGACGCGGCTCAGCAACGGAAGGCGATTGGAACTAAACGTCTGGGTGGAAAGGACATTCTTGTGTCTAATGCTGAAAGAAACATGGTCAGAGGAGTTATCGTAGGTGTACCTGCGGCGACGTCTGTGGATGAAGTTAAGGAGAATTTGACGGGAGTTACGGTGGTGGACGCTAGGCGTTTGAAGGTGACCCGGTTTGGGGTAGGATGTGACAGCTTGTCGGTAATGGTAACACTTGAAGGGAGGTGCCTGCCTGGTAAGGTGTTCATTGGGTGCATGTGCTATGGCGTCGGGCCATGTGTTCCGCCGCCCCTGCGTTGCTTTGGGTGCCGGCGCTTTGGGCGTGTTGCAGCGGTCTGTAGAGGGAGGCAAAGGTGTGGTGGATGTGCAGGAGATCATGAGTATGGGAGGTGTGACGTGGGTGCGGAACTGAGGTGCTGTGACTGTGGGGAGGAACATGGCTCTGCCTACGGGGGATGCAGGTTTAGCAAAGGAGCTGCTGAGGTGCAGAAAATGGAGGTCTCTCAGGGTATATCCTGTGCAGATGCAGTCAGGAAAGTTTCGGGTAACGAGTTTAGAGTAAATGCAGAGAGAGGAGCCAGCGCTGCTCCCAGCCAGGGCGAAATGAGAGAGGCCAGCGTGGCTCCCAAGAAGTGTGAAGGTTTCAGGAGTGGAGGTCCCAGGTGTGCAGGTTCCAGAATTAATGAGAATACCCTGGTTGTGGATAGAGAGGATTTTGTACTCTTTATGGTGGATGTTGTAGGCTGTGCTGCTCAGACTCAAGGCAGAACTGAAAGGATCAGGATCATTGCTAAAGCTGCAGGGAGATTCCTTGGAACAAAGGAGCTTGATTGGGCAGATATAGAAAACAGGCTAAAGGCGCTAAATGGGAGTCGGAGTGATGGGGGTCTGCTTGTGGGGAGTCAGAGTGATCAGAGTGACGAGATGGGGGTGGGGGTGGTCTCCTGTCCTCGCCCGGTCTCGTGGATGCGCGGCTGCCGGGCGGCGACATCAGTGGACATGTTGAGGCCTGTGGAGTGGGGCCTGAAGAGTGGAGCTGTGCGGTGGAGGCGCCGGGCGTCGGGGGGGGAGGGGAAGATGAAGGGGAGTCTCCCTGGAATAGAGCCGGTCACAAAGACATATCATGACCTCATGGGCTTTGTAACGCCAAAGCAATGGAAGGAGTACTTTTACGGACTACGACAGAGTCTGAGGACTACGACAAAGTCTGAGGAATAAAGTCTGGCGGTAATGCAACACTTGGATGCCAACCGCCATAAAACAACAACAACAACAACAACAACAACAACAACCGGCTTTGTTCCAGGGAGACTCTTCTTCGTCTTCCTCTCCTTCTTTGACGTTCGGCGCTTCCGCCGTGCAGCTTTGTTCTTTAGGCTTCATTCTGTGGGCTTTGGTGTGTCCACTGGTGTCGCTGCTTGGTGGCCGTGCGTCTGCGGGACTGGGCGGGGGCGGGAGACCACCCCCACCCCATAAAGCCGGTTGGTCTCTGAAACAACAACAACTATTCTAGTCACAAAGACATATCATGACCTCATGGGCTTTGTAACACCAAAGCAATGGAAGGAGTACTTTTACGGACTACGACAGAGTCTGAGGACTACGACAAAGTCTGAGGAATAAAGTCTGGCGGTAATGCAACACTTGGATGCCAACCGCCATAAAACAACAACAACAACATAAGATAAGATATTCCTTTATTGTCCCACATGGGGAAATTTCATTGGTGCAACGCAGGTAGATACAGAGGTAGATACAGAAGAACAGATCACTTATAGGAAGTCTGAAAAACACTTTCAGTAGAAGATCTCCTATAAATAAATAAAAACTCCCATAGACAAATAAATAAATAAATACATAAATACCATTGCATGTGATCACGACAGTAATTGCACATGAATATGTGTCACGACAGCACATAGATTGCACATGAATTTCACATGAATTGCACATGAATTGCACATGAATTCCAACAGCAATTGCACATATGACAGAATTGCACATGGTTAGGTCAGTATTGCGAGTGTTCAGTACTAACAGTTTTTGTTATAAAGTCTGACAGCAGCAGGAAGGAAAGACCTACGGAACCTTTCCTTCGCACATCGAGGGTGGATCAGTCTCTCACTGAAGCTGCTCTCCAGAGCGGACAGAGTGTCCTGCAGGGGGTGACACTCATGTTCCAGCATAGATGTGAATCTAGCCAGGACCCTCCTGTCCCCCACCTCCTGCACCGAGTCCAGAGCACAGCCCAGGACGGAGCTGGACTTCTTGATGACTCTGTCCAGCCTCTTCCTCTCCCTCTCTGTGATGCTGCTGCTCCAGCAGGCCACACCGTACAGGAGCTGATGCCACCACAGAGTCGTAGAAGGTCTTCAGGAGTGGCCCTGTCACTCCAAAAGACCTGAGTCTCCTCAGGAGGTAGAGCCGACTCTGGCTCTTCCTGTACAGTGCGTCTGTGTTATGAGTCCAGTCCAGTTTGTGGTTCAGATGAACACCCAGGTACTTGTATGAGTCCACTCTCTCAATGTCCCGTCCCTGGATGTTCACTGGTGAGGGGGCAGTGGGGTGGCGTCTGCGGAAATCCACCACCATCTCCTTGGTCTTCCCCGCGTTGATGAGGAGGTGGTTCCGCTGACACCAGTCCACAAAGTCCTGCTCCAGTCCCCTGTACTCCGCGTCATCGTCGTCCGTGATGAGTCCGATGATGGCAGAGTCGTCAGAGAACTTCTGCAGGACACAGCTGTCCGTGTCATGTCTGAAGTCTGCAGTGTAAAGGGTGAAGAGAAAGGGCGCGAGGACAGTGCCCTGGGGCGCCCCCACACTGCAGGTCCGAGTGTCAGACACACAGTTCCGGGCTCTCACAAACCCGGAGCCATCTCTAAGGACACTCGCACTCTTGATCACTCCCACAGCTACAGTTAGGCTCTTTGACAATGCCACTGAATTCCACTCCTTAAAGGATGTGGACCATTCAGCCAATGTCTGAGGAATAGATACAACTACAAGGCAGGTCTCTCCTGCCCTGCCCCTGCTCGTTCGACGAAAGTGTCAAGTAACGAGGTTAAAGTAAGAAGAAGAAGAAGAAGAAGAGCTAGTCTCCGGTCTGGAGAGACGGGAGATGGCGGAGGAGAGTGGATCGGTGGTCGAAGACGTTCTGGACGGCGTGGAGGAGCAGCCTTTTCTGGCTGCACGTGCCCGGAAACGTAAAAAGTCCCTTAGCTCGTCCGAGGGTTCTGGGAATGAGCAGCAGGATGAGGCTGAAGCTATTGATATCCGGAGTGAGAGCAGAGACTGTAAGGTGATCATAAAGCTTGCACAGGATAGTGCATCCTTTAAGGAGTGGAATTCAGTGGCATTGTCAAAGAGCCTAACTGTAGCTGTGGGAGTGATCAAGAGTGCGAGTGTCCTTAGAGATGGCTCGCTGCTGGTCGTGTGCAAGGACGCGGCTCAGCAACGGAAGGCGATTGGAACTAAACGTCTGGGTGGAAAGGACATTCTTGTGTCTGATGCTGAAAGAAACACGGTCAGAGGAGTTATAGTAGGTGTCCCTACGGCGACGTCTGTGGATGAAGTTAAGGAGAATTTGACTGGAGCTACGGTGGTGGACGCTAGGCGGTTGAAGGTGACCCGGTCTGGGGTAAGATGTGACAGCTTGTCGGTAATGGTAACACTTGAAGGGAGGTGCCTGCCTAGTAAGGTGTTCATTGGGTTCATGTGCCATGACGTTAGGCCATATGTTCCACCGCCCCTGCGTTGCTTTATGTGCCAGCGCTTTGGGCATATTGCAGCGGTCTGTAGAGGGAGGCAAAGATGTGGTAAATGTGCAGGAGATCACGAGTATGGGAAGTGTGACGTGGGAGCAAAACTGAAGTGCTGTAACTGTGGGGAAGAACATAGCTCTGCCTACGGGGGATGCAGGTTTAGCAAAAGAGCTGCTGAGGTGCATAAAATAAAGGTCTCTCAAGGTATATCCTATGCAGATGCAGTCAAGAAAGTTTCAAGTAACGAGTTTAGAGTAAATACAGAGAGAGGAGCCAGCGCTGCTCCCAGCCAGGGCGAAATGAGAAAGGCCAGCGTGGCTCCCAAGAAGTGTGAAGGTTTCAAGAGTGGAGGTCCCAAGTGTGCAGGTTCCAGAATGAATGAGAATACCCTGGTTGTGGATAGAGAGGATTTTGTACTCTTTATGGTGGATGTTGTAAACTGTGCTGCTCAGACTCAAAGCAGAACTGAAAGGATCAGGATCATTGC
This sequence comes from Eucyclogobius newberryi, assembly GCF_026437365.1. Taxonomy (NCBI): domain Eukaryota; kingdom Metazoa; phylum Chordata; class Actinopteri; order Gobiiformes; family Gobiidae; genus Eucyclogobius; species Eucyclogobius newberryi. Next base: position 36,815,780 of record NW_027316532.1, read on the forward strand.
TAAAGCTGCAGGGAGATTCCTTGGAACAAAGGAGCTTGATTGGGCAGATATAGAAAACAGGCTAAAGGCGCTAAATGGGAGTCGGAGTGATGGGGGTCTGCTTGTGGGGAGTCAGAGTGATCAGAGTGACGAGATGGGGGTGGGGGTGGTCTCCTGTCCTCGCCCAGTCTCGTAGACGCACGGCTACCAAGCAGCGACATCAGTGGAAATATTAAAGCCTATAGAATGAAGCCTAAAGAATAAAGCTGTACGGTGGAAGCACCAAACGTCAAAGAAGGAGAGGAAGATGAAGAAGAGTCTCCCTGGAATAAAGCCGGTTGGTCTCTGAAACAACAACAACTATTCTAGTCACAAAGACATATCATGACCTCATGGGCTTTGTAACACCAAAGCAATGGAAGGAGTACTTTTACGGACTACGACAGAGTCTGAGGACTACGACAAAGTCTGAGGAATAAAGTCTGGCGGTAATGCAACACTTGGATGCCAACCGCCATAAAACAACAACAACAACAACAACAACTACGAAAAGTCTGAGGAATAAAGTCTGGCGGTAATGCAACAATTGGATGCCAACCGCCATAAAACAACAACAACAACAACAACAACAATTGGATGCCAACCGCCATAAAACAACAACAACAACAACAACAAGAAGTCTGGCGGTAATGCAACAATTGGATGCCAACCGCCATAAAACAACAACAACAACAACAACAACAACTACGAAAAGTCTGAGGAATAAAGTCTGGCGGTAATGCAACAATTGGATGCCAACCGCCATAAAACAACAACAATGCCCTGGTCATACGTATAACTGTGGTGGGAGACTAATGTTAGAAAATAGTCCACCAGACTTCACATGGTGCATTTAACACTCAGTGTGCTTGTAAAATGTAGGGCCATGAGTGAGCCAGGCTTTTATGAATGTCAAGGCTTTCAAGAGATTTGACCTAAAAGTAAAACAAAATAGTGTCTAGATGACTACAACTGATTTTTTTTTCTACAATGGATCATTCCTGGACGAATGAGGAATGACAGCGACAAGTACTTTTCCTTTATTTTCAATGTAGTGTTAAAACTGCACTAAAATAATTTTACCAAATTTGCCTCGTCTCAAAAAATATATACTCAATCAATAAAGTAAAGTTATTAGACCCAGACAGAAGACATTGTAATGATGAGCATGGCAGATTAGATGTAATTTAGGAGTCATCTCCCTCTAGAGCCTGGACACTGGTGGTGGAAGAGGTCGAGGATGATGATGAGAAGGGGAAGGTTAAAGGAAGACGATGAGAGGATGTGAAGGAGATGAGAGGATGTGAAGGAGATGAGAAGATGTGAAGGAGATGAGGGGATGTGAAGGAGATGAGAGGATGTGAAGGAGATGAGAGGATGTGAAGGAGATGAGAGGATGTGAAGGAGATGAGGGGATGTGAAGGAGATGAGGGGATGTGAAGGAGATGAGAGGATGTGAAGGAGATGAGAGGATGTGAAGGAGATGAGGGGATGTGAGATGTGAAGGAGATGAGAGGATGTGAAGGAGATGAGAGGATGTGAAGGAGATGAGAGGATGTGAAGGAGATGAGGGGATGTGAAGGAGATGAGAGGATGTGAAGGAGATGAGAGGATGTGAAGGAGATGAGGGGATGGGGAGTGTGGGACAAACTGAAAAGTGGACGTGTTGTTTTGGGGGGTTTACATGGCCGAGCAGTGGGGAGGAGTACCTGGGATGTGATGATGAAGGTCGAGGAGCAGGTGAGCTCTGGGGTGGAGGTAGTTTTTCCACAGATCTGACCTGTAACTTGGCCTGGTGGTGCTCTACGGAGATGTACGAGTTTATTGCAAAACTGGAACACTCCAAGCTAAACTAAACTTCCACCAGAAAAACGACATAGTGCATTTTTAAGCAAAGTTCAAATAAATACTAGTACATTACCACGTTTAGTCTGGGTGCACACTTAAAAGCATGAAGCCGCAGTCCATTTACATATGACCCAGTTTTGTGGGCCAAGCCTCCTGACATGACCCTGTGGTGGTCCATGTGTACTTTGGCAGGTGTTTTGGGGGATAAAGCCTGACGTGTCTTTGATAAGAAATGCCCCTCTGTGAGCGCCACGTTGTCCAAGAGAAAATATAGCTGCGAGTCAGATCTCATTCATTCCACATCACTTCAAAGCTGGACCGTTTACCTGAGCCATGTCTGGACTAAACGCATCTCTTGGATACTTTGTGGCAGTCGTTTTATCTGCAGTCTTGATTCGGATCCTCACAAAGAAATGGCCACGTTTCAGTTTCATGTTGGAGTTTGCGTCTTCATTCATGCTGGTGGGGTGTTTGCTAGAGGTGCAGACTATAGTAGAAGTGGGTGAATGGGCCGGTGGTCTTGGTCCCGATGTGACAGTGACCATATTGTTTGTGGTGCTTTTGAGCCATGGCATCATCTCTGGGGCAGCTTCAGGAAACCCCTCAGTGTCGCTACAGCGGTATCTTCAGATGGACGCCTCTGCACTGTCCACTCTGCTCGCTCTTGTAGCCCACTTCCTTGGGTCTCACCTTGCCATTTTAGTGGCTGTTTACTACTGGGGCCTGGAGCTGACAGACATGCACATGATCAAGAATCTAATGGCCAGTGAATGCAGCACGTCTCTGAGGGTGTCTCTGCTTCAGGGTTATTTCACAGAGTTTATTTGTGCTTTGGTGTTTCATCTCATCCTCCTCAGCCTTCGGCGGCGGTCTGCTCTGATCCGCATACCCCTGATGGCTGTGCTGCTCGCTTTCTTGTCACATTCAGGTAGGTTTTAAATCCCATCATAAACTAGGACACGAGTGATTTGATAATTACTTTTTGGAGAGTTACTACTTACACTTATTCCTTTGCAGCCAGAAACTTCACCTCAGGGTTTGTGAACCCCTCCTTGGCTTATGGCCTCACATTCCACTGTCCAGGGTTCAGCTACCTACAATATGCCCTGGTCTACTGGCTTAGCTCTGTCACAGGCAAGTACTGTAAACATTTTTTTAACATCCAATGTTTTCATTGAAATTGTATCTGGCAATTACTAAATATATATTTTTTTGCAGGAATGATACTGGCCCTCCTCCTATTTATGGGCTACATCCCAAAACTGTTTTCTAAGAACCTTCTCTACTCTCAGAAGAAAGGATTCAGAGGACCAAAGGAGACCAAAGGAGAAAAAAAGAAAAATAAATAATAAAAGGCCATAAGATAGTGTTTTAAACAAAATTTACTTTTAACATTTGTAAGTGCTGTTGTGCACTGTACATCACAAAATGTGATTGATGAAAAAAAAAATGTTTTTGTACTATGGATCACAGTCTCACAGAGACTAAAAGCTCAATAAAGAGTTAAAAAACAAATATGTTGTATCTAACTTGCAGTCGAAGGTCCTGCTTCAGCTGAATGGCCGGCTCTAACCTGCTCTTCACTTTCTTTGGAGGTGTTTGCAACAGACTTTATCATTTTCTGTTGATTTTTAGATGACGGGCCAGATGCTGTGGACAAGAAAGACATTTTTAATTTTTTGCATATTGGAAGTTATCATTTCTCTCCACATAATAAGCAGTCTTACTTGATCCCTTCTGTTCCTGTAGTTGGGCTTCGGGACGATCAGACCATAAAACATAGTCTGGATTATTCAGAAACGCCTTTTTCTCTCCACAACTGAGGCATGTTGTCACCGTGAAGCGGGCCTTGCACTTTTTTTCTTAAAAAGTAAAAACAATATTGAGTTCAACATTTCTGGTACTGTTCAAAACCCAACCCACGGATGAGGAGTAGTCTACTTACTTTTCTGTCTTGTAGTTGCCGTTACACCTGGAATTAGGAGTGAGCAGCACTTCTTACATAGTGTCCTTTTTACTGATGGATCCCTGAAATAGAAATAATGGAATAAAACCTCGAATAATAGCAGTGTCATCCACAGCCCAGAACATAACGTGAACATGTCATTTATGCATGTGGAGCCAGCAGAAATAGCCAATAAGGTGACCCTTTATTGGGCCCATGGATGTATTAGACTTTGCTATAGCTCTTGCTTTTATCCTACAAAGCCAATACAACAAGGTGTCATTAGTGCAAACTGGCGAAACTGAACTGTATCCAATAGCTTTTAGGTTCATCTCACTGTCTGAGGACCAAGCGTCTGGCGATGGTCTTCTGGGTGAAGCAGTAGAAACGCGCCAGTTCAATGTTGTCGGGATTTTGAGCCAAAACACAGTGCGCCGCCTGTACAGAAACAGCACGTTTTTGTCTCTTGCCACGTTTAAGCTAATTACATGACAAGCTAATAAAGAGATTCCTACCTGATATAGAAAGTTAAGTCGTAAGTACGCATCTCTGTCCTTCAAACCAGCCATATCACGATTTAATAAGCACAAAAAGGTTATTTCTTTGTAAAGACCGTAAAGACGAGATTAACGCAGCTGCGCTTCCGGTGCAGCGGTAGTGCCGAGCTCACTTCCGGTCTCAACAGTTCAAAATAAAAGTATGTTTTGTAGTATATCAAACAAAAACAAATAAGATTTGACCGTTGTTTTTGGCACCAAATACTTTCACAAAAGCAGGTGTATTTGCATTTATTAGAGTGCACAGACAGGGGTGTTAGTATTCAGAACATTAAAACAAACATATTTCCAGCTTTCAACTTCTAACTATTGTCATCCCGCACCAGCTACATAATATATACGAGAAGAGTTTTAGGCTAGAAGGACACAAAGGACAGAGTAGGACAAGACTCACTTTTTAATATAATAATAAAGAACAACAACGTATAAACCCTGTCAAACTAAGATTTTAATGAGCCTGTAAGGTGCACCTCTGATATCAGGAGACTTGTGATACTGACAGGGGAAGTGGTACAGAAGTCCAGGTAAGGATGTTGGAGAGTTTCAACACATTTCCATGATCAAGAAATGCTGTGGATTGATTCCTATAAAACTTGCAGAAAAAAGTTCAAACAACATGTCTAAAGTTGACAGAGAGCCAGAATACAGTATAGCAAGAAAAGGGCACATATGAAATTCAAGTATCAAAATAACTAAGACAATGACAAGCTGAGAAGGTAATTACAAAGGTAGTAAAAATCATGGGAAAATTACAGACATAATCAACAATACATTAGGCAACATTTGCATTTGTTTAAGGCAGTTGATTAAAAAAACTAAAAAGAAACTAGGCGTCTTCTTCATTCCAAGTTAAATACAAGCCTAGCCCAAAGTTGTTGCCAAGATATCTGTACAAAATGACTACGCCTGACTCTTGAAATTAAGCACTTGTTTGACTTGTCTTCTGAGATCTGAGTTCATGCGGACAGCGGTGGGGTGTGCTCCATGTTTTTGGTCTTCACAGTGAGGTGTGTCAGGGCATTTATGGCTGGTGCATCAAGAGTGGCAAATCTCTTAAAAACTCTCAGCCAATTGTCTGGCACAAAATCTAATTCGTTGGCACGTTTCGGTGCACAGCATCGGGGCATGCGACTGCTACTGTGGACCGCTAACGGTTGCCTTTCATGGCCTCCTTGGCTGCCAGAATGAGAGGAGTGAGACTGGACAGGGGCTTGGCCAGCTTCAGGAACGGATGCTGCGAACCAACAAAGTCACATAAAAATATGAAAAAGGAAGTATATAATGCAATCTAGAACTTAAGTGAAGGAATTATAAAAGTATGCACCTGCAATAGCTCTTTGCCTCCACCTCTTTTCTCCACATCCATTTCCAAACAACGATTGAGGAAGTCTCTAAAGACTGGGGAGAGCTTCTCTGGGTTTTGAAGTTCAGGAGTGCCATTGGTGGCAATCAGGTACAATGCCTAATAAGAGAGCAACATTAGCGGATTCTGTGTATAAATATCATTGACCTGTTTACCGGTAATATAATAATTTACCTAAAAGATAAAAAAAAAACAGTATACGCCAAATACAAACTAATACTTAATGTTATGCCCTTTGTGTGACCCAAAAGCAAAGATGAACAGTCCTTACACGTAAAGGGTTTTCATTCAGATATGGAGGCTCTCCTTCAACCATCTCGATGGCCATGATTCCCAGGGACCAGATGTCTACTTTAGGTCCATAGGCTTTTCTTGTCACTACCTCTGGGGCCATCCAGTAAGGTGTGCCCACCATGGTGCTTCTTTTGCTCTGCTCTGGAGTGATTTGTGCACAGAAGCCAAAATCCGCTGCAGAAGACAAGTAGTGTACATATAAGTTGTAAATATCTTTGTTCTCATTACTATCACATCCACATTTTTATTTGTGTTTATAACTCCACTGTGAGTTCAAAACATTTCTATATTATCTTCATGTTAGTTACACCGCTACAACATTGCAGGACTTACTGAGTTTAACGGAGCCATCCATCCCAAGTAAAACATTGTCACTTTTGATGTCCCTGTGGATGACCTGATTGGCGTGCAGGAATTCCAGTGCTTGTAAACACTAGAAATATTCAAAAGGATGAAACAAATTATATTAAGTATTTAACTAATATTCAATGAATACAGAAGTGTCAAAAGTACCTCTCGGCAGACGGCAGCGATCTGAGCCTCATCCATACAAGTCTCTGTCACCACATCTGTCAACGAGCCTCCTGCCAAATACTCCATCACCACAAAGAGCTCCTCCCCCATAAGGAAACTAGCATCACAAAGCAAATATGAATTTGGTATCCTGGCTTTAGATTTTTACATTTAAATCATTTGAGATGAAAGTTATTTTGCACCTGTCTAAAAAGTTGACAATGTTGGGGTTCTTCAGTTCTTTCATCACCAAAATCTCATTAATAATCAGTTCCTTCTTCGGCTGTTTTTGTAGGTTGATCTGTTTGATAGCCACCTATGAAGACAAACATAATATGAAAGAGCAGTTGTGCGTGAAAAAGCGCCAAAACTTAAATTGTATGTACAACTTCAATACTTAAAGGTGGTATGGACGATTTTTTTCAGCAATTTTTTTTTAATCATATTTCCTCGTGGCGTGGATAAATCATTTGTCCTGCCACGTATCAATCATAAAACGCACCTACCGCTCACCAGGCTCTTCCCCACGTTTCCGCGTGCCTAAGCGCATGGATCTATCATAATATAGTTCCCTCAGTGTACGGGGCAAAATGAAGACGGAGAAAGACAGTTCGAGCTGACGCAGAAGTGGACAGAAATCTACGGGAGACGAGCGATGCAATGCGATCCATGGCGCTAATAAACAAGCGCACGTGTGTGTTGTATCAGTCCGCACGGGGGAGTGCGCATGCGCACTTCCGCCTGCGTTCTCAAATCGCCGAAAAATCGTCCATACCACCTTTAATACTACAGGGCTTCATCAATATTTTACTATTTCAGCTTATTGATCCGGTATTTTAATGGTAATCTTATTGGTTCTTCAACAGCAAAATAAATGTAATTATATATATTTAAAAATAAGCTCTCTTCTCTGACACATATTAGGCAGGTTTTATTTTCAACTTTCAAATTAAATAATCAAATAGTACTGAGTAATTTTTTTTTTTATATGTAAAAAATAAATAAAAGAAAGACTAAAATGGCCAAGGCTGTACTTTTTTGGGGCTTATTCCTCACAAGTAGCCTACAGTCTGTGTTTTGCAGTTTTGGTGAAACCCTGGTGCAGCACCGCTCCTCGCCATTGGCGTGAGAGTAACCTCCACTCATAAGATACATCCTGTTCATGTGAACCGTGAGCCCTGCTTTGATGGACACACCAAACACGCAGACACAGCAATGCAGACGGCATCCCATGCCTCGTGCACTGGGTGGTTGGAGCGGGGCCAACGAGTCACATTCACAGAAGGGATCTTATGAGAGACAGAAGTTTCATGCTCATATTTGCTCCTCAGCACTAACAGCCCTGGAGCTTATTGATCCAGAGAACTGTTAAGACGTTATAATACTGGGGCTCAGTATCAGTCCATATTGATAAATCCTTTGGTCTGCCCTAAATTCATCAAATGCATTTTTTATCCTACCTCTTGTCCGGTTGCAACATCAATGGCTGTAAATACGGTTCCTGATGCACTGCAAAATAAACGTATAACAACGTATTAAGGCAAGCTTTAAACGTTTGTTTTAATTGTTTCATTTCTACTAAAATGTTCTAATCACTCACCCCTGTCCAATTTTTTCATATCTTGTGTACTTCTTTTTGGGGTCTCCAATGCTGACTATAGTTCCTGTAACAAGAAATGTTGCAAAAATAGATATTTGATGTACATTCCTTGTTTATAGAGAGAAATTGAACAATATTTACTCAGTTTGTCCATAATCTCTTCGTCCGACATCTTGTTTTTCTTTTTCTGTCTGTCTGCCGCTTTAGATGCTGCATCACCATCAGGGCATGTGCTCGGAGCAGGAATGGGATCAATAACAGAGCGTGTGTACATCTGTGCACAACAAAGGTAGAGGTAAAAACTAAATACATTTGGTTGTTTTTATTTGTTATCTTGATACAAGTCTGAAACATAGTCCTACACTTTTTGTATGCTCTGGTCTTGGAGCCACAATCGGAGGAGGCGTTTCATCATCGTCATCATCGTCGGTGTCTTTAATATTTTGAGATGGTTCAGTGCCTTTTTTGACGGGCTAATACATTGAGAAAACAAAACGTTACCTTGCGCATGAATAAAAGTAATTTAAAAAAAAAATCACTTCTACAGGTGTGAAAAACTTACAGATTGAGGGCCTGGAGTGTATGCATCTTTTTCTGTGAACATTCAAATAAAAGGTTAATACTTTTGTTACCGTACTCTTCTTTGCCTTGTATTCATTATGTGTGAGATCAATACACACTACTACTGACAAAATTCCCCATTCTGAGCTTTACACTGTTCACAAATAAATGTTTGATGGAACAATGAAGCACAATAAACAATAACATTAACCTATTATTTTAGTGGCAGAACATTACAGACATTAAATGTAATAACTGTAAATTAAATGCGTGCTCGAAACTCACCTGAAGATGATAAACTGAGGTACTTTTGACGTCCATTCCCTGTAGAGTCATAAAATTTTAAAACATCGAGCACGGCTTGTGGGTTTTTCTTCTGCTCTAACTTTGTGATGTTGGACGTCTGGAGTAATCGAGCCCACTGCTCTGGCATGCCCTGAGAAAGAAAAACAACAATACTTTAATAATAATAATAATAGTCAACTGTATTACATTATTAGGTGAATTAAGAAGTCCCTAAACTTACAGTAAACTCCCCTGTGACGGCATCAAAGCCAACATGGATGGTGTGTTCAAAATCTGAAGGAGGGGAAATCTCTGGACGCTCCTTGTCTCTGTCCTTCTTTCTACCACCTGCAATAAAACAAATGAATATGAATTAAATAGCAGACATGTGTGAACAATAGAAAAGACAACAGGTTTCTAGCATACTTTTCTCAGCCCCTGAAAAAATTGAGATGATTTTGTTTTTTTTCTTTTCTTCTGGGACAGAGGGCAGAGGTTTAGAGCTATGGTTTGCAGAGAGGGAGTCTTTCCCTGAGCTGGTGCTGAAGATGGTGCTGCTCATGCGAACAGGTGGAGCAGGAGGTTTATCCTCAGCGTCTCCGTTGTCACACATTGTGATGTGTTGAGGGAAATATCACAGGGCAGAGGCTCAGTGGGGGCAAACAGACAGAGTGACCTAAGCAGGCTCACATCAGCATGAGGCACTGAAATAAAGAGATGTACGTTAATTACCATGTTCAAATGTACAGTAATGTAAAGTATTCTGTCAGTTTGAAATACTTAAAATATAGTTATTTATATTCCTAGATAAGCCATATATATCATTACATTAGATAGTGAGTAAAGCAGTGTAAAGAGAATGTCCTATTCTATGGAACCAAATGTGAGGTGATGCAGTTTGAACTTTATTCTATTTCTATTATTTGTATATTACTAGCACAGATTTCTAGTATAAAAGCCCTTCAGATGAGCAATCAGAATTGCAGCGGGCGGCTATGTTAGCACGAACTAGTGCTAGCAATCAGCTAATGTTAGCAAGATAAGCTACACTTTCATTGCAGTGGAAACCTCCAAGTTTTCACCCTAGTGCTAAGAAATATCCCCAGAATTTTAAGAAAAACATCAAAATTTGAGAATGAAAACGACAAATTCCAACGACTTAATAGAACGTACTAACAGGCTCATTTAGCAACGCTACAGATGGTGAACCTTCGGCATGTGTAGGCTTTATTTGTAACGTTAGCTTAGCGGAGACGGCACAGGAGCCGCAGAGCTTACCGGAGAAACCCACACCAGCTCAACTTCAACCCTTCACCCCGAATCGATCCACGAAGCTTCGGCTTGAAATTATAAATCCATTAAAATGACCCCTTTCGTTACATAGATCCTTGATCGCCCGTTGGCCTCTATAATTTTATAGAAATGCGTGAATACTACTATTTACAATGCAAGTTTTCTTGTTTCTTCGGGGCCCTTGGATAATTCCGCTATGGCGAAGGGGAAGCGGAACTACCGACCCAACCCAAGTCTGTCTCCATGGATCCCATGGATCCCATGGATCCAGTCAACCAGACACAGTCATGCCACAAAACATCTGGTCAAAAGTCTGTATTTACATTAACAGTATAATAATATTATTACATGCTATTTGAAAAAATATAGAATACAAATATTCACAATTATTATATATATATAATTGTGTGTATATATATATATATATATATATATATATATATATATACACACACATACAATTATAAATAAAATAATAAATCTGTATAACTAAAAACTATATTATTTCATGTCTTTGTCCATGCAGTTTTGGACAGAGCCACACAGCAGATTATTGTGACAAGAAGAGTCCCACCGCACACAGAAAGGATCATGGATGCATCGCCTACTGGAAGTTGTAGCGTCACAAGGCCAAGCTGCAATGGGACAAGACACAAACATTTAATTAAAAAGGGTCAAAGAGGCAAGACAGTGAAATAATAATAATAATGTACTCAAAAACCTGTTGGGGGTGAACTTTAATCCACTGACAGGTGCTTGAGTTCTTTGCAGTGCAAGGTGCATCCACAACAGTGGTAGTAATAGAACCCGAGTTGTTGAATTGTGTGTCTTTGAGAAAGGGAAAAAAATAGAATAGGTTGTGTGAATCTGATTATATATATATATATATATATATATATATATATATATATATATATATATATATATATATATATATATATATATATATATATATATATATCAGATTCATTGTTTTTTAAGACATCTCATTATGATTCTAGCGGCAGCAGAAACAGCAACTCAACTCTAATCCTGATGTAACTGATGTAAGCCATTTATAAATTAATCTTAGAAGACAATGCCACATTTTAGTAAACAATTCAACATGAACATCTTTACTGCGATTAGTCTACATTTTTCTCATGACTCATTCTGCTTTTCTATTTATCTGTTGACCTTAGAGAGTTAATATATGATCATGATCTCAGGATTGAAGAGAAGATCCCAGTAACAACCATTTCAAGTCTTGACATCTCTATGGTGTAAGAACATGAGATGAGTAAATCCTCCATATATAAGTCATAATAAACACAATCATTCCAAAAAAGATAAAAAACACATGAAAAAAAATTGTAGGAAAAAAAATGCTTACAAGTTTCAACAGGCCGAAGGAGCAGACTGGGAGGATGTATGTCCACAGAATGGAAAGCGTTTCCATTGTAGGATGGTTTTTGGTACCGACCATGGATAGGTATTGTTAAGCTTATTTGTCCAGCAGTTACATTTTGTAGGTGTGGAAACAAGTAAGTGCTGAATCCTGAGGACTTGTGGGCAGGCATCTCAAGGTCAATGGTTGAGTCTAGTAACATCTTATAAACATTCACAAAGTGTCACAATGGTATCATTATAAAAGGTAAACGATATTTTATAATCCAACCATCCCAAGCTCTGTACCTCCCAGTTCCGCTGATCCCCCAGCGATGCAAGTTGAAATGGATCAACATAGATGTCTTTAGGCCAGCTGTAAAGTAGCAACATATTGTCGAGGAGCCCATTATTGTTGAACTGAACAGTTGTTACCAACTCTCTACAACACAATAAACAGAAGATAATATCATTATTTCGATATTCATTATTTATCCATGGGTTTAAGAATAATGAGAAATATTCAATATTTGAAGCTTTTTTGACAATACCTATGGAAACCAGTCTTTTTTAATTCCATTGATACTTTAGTGTGCTCCAAAAAGTTGAAATCGACTGCTGCATCTATAAAGAAAGAACACTAAACATTTGTAAAGTAGGAATTGAATTATCAAATACAAAAGAGAAACGTTAAATGCCGGATTTGTAAACTTTCGATACTTGGACATATAACTATAACTATGTAGTTGTACATACCTTTCTCATCAAAAGAGTGGCATGTCGACAAACAAGCCAACGTAAAACACAATATTAAAGACATCAAAGTGGTAACAGTGAACAGCTTAATAGAAAATAGTTTATTTTGTCAGAATTGTATCGTATCCACAATTATTTCGTTTCATATTTGATTTTAGACCAGACTGTTTACGGAAACGATTGTGAAGGACCCTTACAGGAATAAGGGCGCCGTAACAATGCCTGATTAGAAATTAAAGTAACAGTTTACAATATTAGATGATTTATAAGCTTTCTGCAAACTTGAAGCGTTGTTCTTCAACAGTTAGTGATAGAGTAACGCTATTTTAGAGAAAATGTAGACTACATTAAATTAAGAATGTACAAAAGGCCCCGCAATGTCTTTGTTTTCACTTGTAGTTAGTGAAGCGTCCGGTAGAGGGCGCTCCAGCCATTGAACGATACCGTGCCTTGTGATGTCGCCTGACTTACTTCCGTTTCCGCTTTGCAAATAACAGTATAATGTTTGAAGATCGTGGATGAGTATGTCCTTTAAAATATCACGGTTATAGGCCGGCCTCTTTTGGGTTTGATGAAACAGTAACTGGGGATGAATTTTGAGGCAAAGCGATGTGGGGTTCAGTTCAGTCCTCCATCCATAGTTTTAATTTATGAAAACAAGGCAACCAACAAGCTACGAAGGAGGATCATACCTTTGCGGGAATATTCAAAAGATTCAAGTACGAAATTATATCTGGTGCTTTTTGTATGTGGTTGTGGCTGTTGTTATCGTGTCCTGTCTCTTCTCCTCAGACTTCAGCCAAGCAGCTGAGGAGTTGAAAAAGCATCCTCGCCACAGGGACTACCTCCAGAGTGTGTCCCAGAGCCAGCTGGAGAGACTGCACGTCATAGTACGGGACCACATGCGGGGGCTAAGCCTGGAGCAGAGTCTCGCCTCTTTTCGGTTGGACCCCGAGCAAGATCTCAACAAACTGGATGACGACGAATTGGCTCGAAAGAAGGGCAAAATGGATCAACTTTTTGAGAAGAATAGAAAGAAAAAAGATGATCCTGACTTTGTTTATGATGTGGAAGTGGATTTTTCTGCAAACTACGAGAAAAAGTGCAGCTGGGATGAAGAGTCGGATGATGGATTTTAAATCTGTTATTAAAAATGTATCATTTAGATTTGCAACCAGATGTATATTATAATATGCCTCCCAAGGAGATCATGGGTTCCCGGACCCGACCAACATCACATGATCTCTCTGGGTGGAGTCTGCTTGTCCTCCCCTTTTTACTGTGGGTTCTCTCCGGGTTCTCTGGCTTCCTCCACCGTCCAAAGACATGCATGTGCTAGGCAAAATTGGTGACTCTAAATTGGCTCTAGTGATTGGCTGTCTGTAATGTCTACAATGTCTACGTCTCTGTGTTGGCCCTGTGACGAGTTGCCCGAAGTCACTGGGATAGGCTCCAGTCACCCGCGACCCCGAAAGGGAACAAGCGGTAGAAAATGGATGGATGGAAATAAGCAATACTACTGACAAAGAAAACCAAAGAATTAACTATTCATCATCGAATAATATTTATTTGTTATAAAATACTGACGTTACAAAATACAAAGACTTTGGCTCCTCAATTCTGGCTTGAACCTAAATTACATTTTTTCACAGCTAACTTAAAAGAATATCCTAAAAATCTATTAAATAAAATGTTTATTTTGACATAGCACAAATAGATCTTTGGAACACATTCCACAAAATATTGTTTTTTATTGTATAAAATATACTGTTTGTATATGTTTGAAGTTATGAGTAAAGGGAAAGGCTTAAACACAATATTAAAAGCCTGCATACCAAACTACATTAGGAAAATTTCATTCAAAGTGCTTAAAACCCCTTTACATTTGATGTAGACACTGTGCGACTGACCGTTAGTACCACAATACATTCAAAAATGTCGCAAATAAAGGGGGAAAAAATAAAAATCATGATTGAAGTAACACATTTTCATTAAGAAAAATGTACCAGTGTCAATTGCAGTCATTTGCGCAGTGCCTCTTAAAACATAATATACACAAGAGGTAGAAGAAAAGCTACTTCAACTTTTTGCCACCATAAAATATTCTGATATATTTTTTAAAAAGGGTAAATTCTCAGCAGGCTTTTAATTCCTTAAAAATATAGTTCTATGTACTTTAAATTTAATTCAAGATTCCTAAAACCTTATTCCAGAATATTTGCAATTCAATTTTCAAATCCTGCAGCTGACCTGAGCCAAGCCAGTGGTGAAAACAGTGCCAAAGGTGTATTTTAAATCTGGATTTGGCCTTAATCAAAGCATTATATGTTTTTCATTAGGATATTCTTAACTGAAATACATATTCACAAAACTACAAATAATATAAAATGTTACATCTTATTTCTTCTTTCTGTCTTGAGTGCACCTGGGACAAAACCTGAAAAAAGTGACATAAGTGAGACTAAAATTACGAAAGCATTGTATACTGTTTTGACGGGCAATTAACACAATTTCTTACCATTTTCCTTTGGGTTTTGTGGTAAGATCAACACATGCAAAGTGAAACCACTCGATCGGACACTAAAAACAAAACAATGTAGGCTATTGAGATAAACCTATATATACCATGACTAATGAGTGAGAGAAATACTTGGTATATAACATGGTTTTGTAACAAAAACTTACATCAGGATTATCGCATCCAATCATCTCTCCATATGACACCTGGTGGCAAAGACAATACGTTGGCTCGTTCGGATCGACTGGCATGTCCAGGACGTCCGATGGTTGCATGGGCAGGAGGGCGTCACTCAGGTCTGGGCTATAACAGATAGACAGAATTGTAATTTTTTTCAGATACCATCTCTAATCTAAGACATCAGGAATCATGAGGTATCATACCTTTTCATCTTTTTCTTTTTGGGTGAATCTTCATCGGAACCTTTCTTCGCTCTTCCTCTAGATCCACGCTTTTCTCTCGTTTCTGCCTCTGAATTAAAAAATGTAATACAATGTTATTTCACGTTATTTTACATTGGCTCTGAATGAATAGCAGAGTTGTGCAACATTACTTTTTACGTTTCTTCCTTCTGCGCTCTCATAGCCGCTAACTTCAAGTTTCTCCTTAAGCTCATTCTCAAATCTTGCGAGATCTGCATCTAAACGGCGAATGTGTTTGTCCACCTTTATAAAAGGCATGTTATTTAATCACAGACCAATTATAAATGTATGCAACTCTTAATAGAAAAATAAACATACCATTTCATAGGTCTGCATTGCTAGCTGAACTTTGTCGTCACTAAACTCTTTGCATTTGCTGTAGGCATTTTGTATCTTCTGCAGGTGATCCACTCGCTGCTCTGATGCCAGGTTCTTCACATTCAGAATATATTCTTCAGCCAGTTTATCAATCTCTGCCTTTTTTTCTGTAAAAAATAATTCAGCGTATTCATTAATTTGTGCAAATTCAATAATACTGCTTGCACAGATATGCTACATTAAAATTATGACTCATGTATTCTCAAAGACAAAGCGTGGTCGAAGAAAAGGGAATGTAGTGTCATGTGTGGATTACCTTCTGTCCTATTATCAAGATCTCGCATCAAAGTGAAGTTTCTTTGTAGCTCACATGGCAGGTTTTCAATGCCTACAGAAAACAGAGTAATTTAGACTTCGGGCACTTTTATATTTCTATCAATTGCTCATGTCTTTACTTTTAGTTTTTGTGGGGGTTCTTGTTTTTGCATTACATTTTCTATGTATAACAAGCACAACCAGTGCTTATAACTGTTCTCAATATTGCGCCCTATCACTTGGGTTTATAAAAAAATGACGCACTTCACTCCACCCAGGCGCGTAAACGCTTTCGGGAAACGCGGGCACCAACAGGTTGAAAATCCATAATGTAAATCGAGTTGACATAAAGTAAGTAGAAAATCGCTAAATCAAATATAATTTACATGCTTAACTTAACCATCAGGATCAAGTCCAAACATTATCTCACTTATTATGGGCCTACTACTAGCAGGTGACCTGAATAAAAGATAGTTCGTGTGTTGGTTCATTAAAACACATTCAATCGTCAACAATATAAAATGTAATAAGAATCTTGTATTCTTCGGCCTGTTTATAATGTTATAGATCCATGGTTTATAACACAAAACAGCTATTTGCATCATTACTGCAGGCTAGGTTAGCGTGCTAGCTCGTTAGCATTAGTTGTAAACACGGCGGGAAACACGGCCTATCGCACAATAAATCTGCGAAACTTTTAGATGTTCTACTCGTAAGGTAGTTATTAAAAGATACGCTACTGATACATGTAGTAGATAGTGAAAGATACTAACTGTCAAGGTAATGCTCCAAGTAAATTGCGGTCGCCATTTCTGATGAAGCTACTGCGCTATTCAAGTCTAGCGCTGAGTGGGGTACGTTTGTTTTACGACTCTGTGCTGACCTGGGCGGGGTTAGTCGGTATTATTATTGTTAGTATAATACTATTTGTCAGTTATGTCTGGAATTGCACTGTATTTCATGTATCTTTTATTTATGTGTACATTATCATTATTTTATGTTCACTTTCAAATTACGTTGTTTTACTTGCACGTATACAACTTGATACATTGCAACCATGTTTTCCCCAAACCTACGTGATTTTATTGATATTTGTAATATTTGCTATCATATATACAAAAGATTTGTTTTGTTTTTATCGTAATCAACTGGTGCGACGCGTCACGTCTCCCGGAGTTAATGAGTGGGCGGGGCTAAACTAGACATTTCGACGAGTCCACTGAAGGTCCCGTCTTCTGTCCAAGGAAAAGCGCAACTAAATATCATTTATCAGAGCTTTTCTGCGTGTGCTGTGCTCGATCGTCCTCATACATTTTGCACAGAAAACAAGGTAGGTCTGGAATTGATTATAACGTAAACATATGTAGCTAATCAATAATCATATGTTTAATGTCACATGAACCAGCCAGCGTTGGTGTTAAGCAAAATTTGCTTAACACCAACCAATGTTGTTTCTGTGTTGGTCTACTTGTCATCTGCTTAGTGTTGCAGCGCTACTTCGTCAGTTTATTTCTTGTATGAAATAATGGCGAATGTCAGCAGGCCTAGCCATAAGAATAGGCCTCTGTTTATTCAGTAGATAAACACTTTGCAACCCAAAGAAATAGGCGTAGCTTTTATTCAAGCCAAGGCCTATATTCTTTGAACGTCATCTCATGATAGATCATTTATTTAGGTGTATGATACTGAAAAAAGTAAATAAATAAACCAATGTGACCTAAGCACGAATAATAATGGCGCCTTTATTTTGAGGCCATCTGCCAAATGTCACGAGGTGGTAGAGATCACGTGACACGCCCCATATTATTCTAACTACTATAGAGTGCCAACACGTGACATCAGCCAATAGTATTTGACACAGATGGTGGGCTGCTGAAATAAATATTATTAAAATGCAGTTGTTATACAGTGAGTTCTTAGGTTGAGAAAAATCATCAGGTCCAACGTTTTGTGAATTTTCCTTTTAGATATTTCATGGCAAAGTCCAATGTAATCAATAGGAAAAAGTGGATCTTGCCTCCATCTGAGGTTAAGACGTTATCACATCTTGAATGTCAACACAGCTAGTTGTTTAACTAATATTGTCTTTTGTCTTCAGGTTTCTCAAAGTAATGGCGATGGTAAAGAGTGGCTGGCTCCATAGACAAAGTAAGTATTGACTGTTTATTGATTGTTATACTATTAATTTTGAGGACTAATAACTATAATATCTGTTTGTAGGTACCATACTTCGCCGCTGGAAGAGGAACTGGTTTGATTTGTATTCAGATGGACGACTGGTGTTTTACAACGATCAGCAGAGACGGGACATGGAGGATGACATCCATATGAAGATCGACTGTATCAACATTCGTAGTTCAGCTGCTTGTCAAGGTGGCTTCACACAGCATTCAGTGATAATACTCTTAACTTGGATTTGAGGTGTTGACTTATTCTTATTTCCCCAGACCTAAATCCACCTGAAGGAAAGGCACGCGACTCCTTGCTCCAGATTGTGTGTCGGGATGGACGGGTCATCAGCTTGTGTGCGGACAGTGCAGACGATGCTTTGTAAGACATTGTTTGGAAGCTGAATTCTTTTGGTCTCTCTCTTTAAGCCTTTATTAATCTGTTACATCTAAACATTGAAGGGCATGGACTATGGCATTCCAGGATGCAAGGGTCAACATGGTAAGATTGTGTTTCTATAGAATAACTATTTTCACAGAAAAGTAGGTATTGAGGCTGGAAATGGTTTCACTAGCAAGGACCACGACCCCAGATACGATGCAAGGTCTTTATTGGCAGGGAAGAAACATGAACAACACGAATGTCTGAAGTTGATGCCGTTTTGGGGCTTCTTGCGATGAGGGCTGAAGGCTCCCGGGCCTCGATACCCCCATCTAGGAGATAAATTAGAATAATTGTAACAGTTTAAAAGAGGGTGGGAGGGAGGGGCACGAAAATCACGAACACAGGTGTATGTGATCTGGATGATTAAGTAGCCGCGGGAAGGGGCGTGGTCCTGCTCCCGAACTTAAGATAACAAACTTATCTTCATCAATATGGCAAGATTCATGTTTTTTTAAAATTACATGTTATATTTACCTATTTAAAATGTATTAACATAATATGGACCTCTGTTGTGTGCATTTTATCCCACAAAAAGGTCTAATGAATTATTTTAAAGTCCAACCTCTGTCACAAACCACATTCTTTTAAAGCTACAGAGTTGTCTGGTACACGTTTTGATTATCGCTAACCATTGACTATTTCATTGACAGCTCACAAATGTTTATTGCAATATACTATCTAACAAGTAAAAGGTTTGGACATCCTTATATTCAATCGTTTTGAGACTGTCCAAACTATAAATTGGTAGTTCTTATTTAAATGTGAAAAACTGTTAAATTGTTGTGTTAAATTGCCTTTATTTTCCAGCTTGTTGCTGCTCCTCAGATTGGTTTTGCACCAGAAACGATGGCCTCAGCTCCACCGCCCTATTCAGAATATGCTCCAAATCCCCAGGTAAATCAACCCGTGGGGGATTACACTGATTTGTTTTCTGAGTCGCACCTTAAAGAGAAAAAAAAACAGCCATAGCTATTTTTGTCTGTACTAAGAATGGCACACCCTGTTATAATCCTTAATTACATTTACTGCAATATTACAAAAGAAAGTATTTGTGACATCTACTTGGTGTTCAGAAAAAAAACTAAATTGAAGGTAAATATATTGTGGTAAATTGTATCATTAAGCTACGGTTTGGTCATATTTTGTCAGGTCTTTGTCCCCGGTCCATATGGAGACTACACCGCTGCTCCACCAACTCAGATTGTATACTCTGCTGATGGAGAGCCGTACGCTGTGGCTTACCCTTATCAATACCAAGGTGAAGATCATTTCTGACATTTGAACCATCCTATAAACCTCTTGACATTTCCTAACCCTTTACTTTATGTGTCTATTTCTTTGCCATGGATAATTGGATGCCATCCTTATCTTATCAATACATTTGTTGTTGTTGATAAACTCAGATAGTGACTAGAACTATATTAAGGACATTTTTTGGTCTAAAACTCATTTAAATGAATGCGATCTATATCCTAAAATCCGTACACCACTTAACTTGTGATTTTGATATTTTCTGCAGATATTAATGCTTCATTAGACATGTTTTGGTCAAAAAGGAACCTTTGCTAGTGCATTTGAGAACCATAACACTGTCCCGCTCTTTGTCTTCAGTTCCAGGCGGGTACATGGCCCCGGGTTCTGGGGTGAACCACGTCGTAATTCGGGAGCAGAGGCGGGACAACGGGGCAGACATGGCTTTGGGGATGTTGACTGGAGCTGCCACCGGTCTCGCCCTCGGATCCCTTTTCTCTGTCTTTTAATGTCGATTAACACTAAAGTACACGCTGTTAAGCCCAAAGTCATGCATACACTCGGAAACACACAGCCAATGAGGTGAAAGAAAGGATTGCTATGGGTAAGGATCGATATTGAAGTGTTCAAAACCACTCCAGACCTGCACTTTGAATTTGTGAAAAGAACTCACGACCAGAATATTGACTAAAATAACTGTAAAAATGTTTCTAAATTTGCCAGCAGTTATACAGACAGAATTTGTCCTTGATTACCGGTATTTAGAAAGAGTCTGATTCATTTAGTCCAGTGTTTTGTCTTATTCAATTCAACAAAAAATGGTCCGGGTGTAAATCATTTTGGGCGTGGCTGTACTTTGAAGCACATTGTTCTTGGTGTCGTGACCATTACATGAGAAAATGTGACAGTGGCCATAGTATAAGGTACACCTTCACTCGCCTGATTTCAGTTTGTGGCCTGGACAGTTTTAACAATGAATGAACTGCAGCTCATTGGATTGTTTCTCTTTTAAGGACTTGTGTGTGTCAAATTATACCTAAGCCCGTATGTAAAACTATGCAGACTCTCCACCATTCAGTTTGTTTTTCGTCTCATCAAAGTTGCTTCCTTGTTACTGGTCTATTAGATGATGTGTGAGAAAAGGTGTACCTATTAATGTGGCCTATGATTGTAGGTGTATCTTGAATCATGAATGTAATGGGCAGGTTGAGTACTTCCTGTTTGTCCTAACGCTCCGAGCACTTTGTCTTATCCATATATGCACATTCCTTAATCTGTGGCCCCTTTGCCTGCATTGAATGTTGTCAACCAAAAAGTGAATATTTATTTATTGCAATGCTATCTTATATTAAGAGTCCTTTCATTTCATTCATTTGCTTTTTCTGTTGTCGTTATTTCTTATTTGTTCTTGTAACCGAGTATTTGTTTTACAATATGTTTTTTTCCATTAATCCACTGTGCTGTTTGTTCTTTTCTTTAGTCTTGTTTTGAGTCATGCTTTGCTTGTTGCGTAGCAGAAATATACAGCAGTTTCTCAGGTTACTCGTGGTTTGCGGGCTTCAGTAGATAGTGTACACAAAACAGCAATAATTAGCTTATTTTAAAATGTAATACTAAATACTTTGGTAAAAGCTTGAGGTATCACCATGGTTGCTTTAAGCAGTGAAAAGTTGTATGTCTCCTCTGCACTTTATAATGGGTGCATTTATGACTATGTCTACTATTTATGACTTTCTGTATTTTTGGTTTACATTTCATTCAAACCATGGCACAAATAATCTGTACAGTTACTGCCTTCCATAATGTATTTAGTTTGCCATTTAAAATGTATTTAAGATTCAATAAGTTTGGATTTTAATTAATCATTTTATAAGATATCTATCTAGATTATTAGCACATTAAATTGACTTCCGGTTATTACTTCCAGATTCATTTTGTGCAGCTTAATGATGTCATCTTGTACATTGTGAATGTACAATGCATATATAACTGCATTTAAATATCTACACTTGACTCAAATGGATTTAACAATAAGTAAACCCATCTTTAATTTAACAATGTTTATTGAACCATTATATATATATACACTACACAAAATTATCATTTTACACCAAAAGTTTATTTGAGTTTTACAAATGTTCCGTTTCCTAACATTTGAATTGTTCTTTTTTAGGTGAAAACAAAAGACAAACATGACAACAATGTAAGTGCAAATATAGAATTTTTAGCGCAAGGGTTTTATATGTTCGTAGTAACAGTAACTCACCCAAAAGGCCATTAAAAGTATTGACACATAAAAAAAAAACATTAAAACAAAAGCAAACTCATTCCACAGTGAAAAATTCAGCGTAAGATTTAATTTACAAAGAGGTCACGATTGTTGCTGAAGTGTTATCAACGGTACTTTCACCCGAATTATTACTTTAGGATGAAACAAACCAAACTATACACATTTTAGACTTATGTAAACATATCATTTGCAGGTTGTAGGATATTAGAATCATATAATTTGCTAGTTTACAGCATTCGTTTGACCCCCTGTTTCAATAATGGCCATTTAGCCTTCTTGACCAAAGTCTTCAGTGAACTTCTCCAGTTTTTCCAGGTCATTTTCGTTTACAGTTGGTTTAGTGTTGGACAAAGACTTCAGCATGTCAGACTGCAAGAGAAATGTCAAAACAAACTTAACATACTGATTACTACATTCTTTTTCAATTCTGTGACAAAATGTTAAACTTTATTTTGTTGAGCCTACAGCAAGACCAAGTGTTAGAGAAATAGGACAAGTTAAAGACGAGGATGCAGAGGATGGAAAAGGTTCAAAAGAAGAAACCTTTCTTTCTGATGCTTCGATCTTACCATAGAGACCACAGGCTCCAGCAGTTTGTCTCCAGGCAAATCGACCCACGTCATGGCCATGGCATTGGGGTCTCCGGGCGAACAGGGGGTCAGGAGGTCATCCACCACTACATCAGGGTTATTCCAGGTCGAGCCCCGTACCTGGGCAAGACCACAGCCAACCAAAGCACAATTACGAGTCATGTAGTTTAAAGTACTTCGTATGATTAAAAGATATATATAAAAGCAAGTTAATACAAAGGAAAATCACATAAGTGTTCATCTTTTAACCCCCAATGATAAATAATACAGATACACGTACACGTATATCTGATTTGAATGTAGTTATAGAGTTGTAGCGGAAATAATAGTTTATTCTTGATTTAGTCATTTTTGTAAAGCATTTTGTTACATACACATATACTACTGGTATATAAAACCAAAGAATGCCAATGTCTTCCATTACTTGATTCTACACAATAAAGGCTGGTAAAAAGCAACCAGTTTCTGTACATTCAACATTTAAATTAATGAATTAAAGCAAATTAAACTGTTAGAAGCTCACCTTTTTGAAGTGTGTGGCTGTCTGGACCTTCCTGACCGGCTGCATGAGTGCGTCCCTCACGATGATGCTGATGTCTGCGCCTGAATAACCCTCAGTCTTTTTGCCCAGAGTCATAAAGTCCTCCTCAGTTAAACTGCTGGGAGTGGAGCCCAGGTTCAGCTTGAACATGAACGAGCGAGCATGTTCCTCAGGGAGAGGGATGTAGATACGCTTTTCAAACCTTCAAAGCCAAAAAATATGTTGGAATTGAATAATTTAAGAAATAAATGTATTATTCACAAACCGTCTTCTGATGGCAGAGTCCAGAGTCCAAGGGATATTTGTAGCTCCCAATACCAAGACTCCCTCATTATTATTTCCAACACCTGAAAGGAGACTCTGATTAGCATGTTTCCATGACAGAGTGATACAAGTAATAAATGGGGAATGGAGAGAGGTCAAAGGTCTGTTCTTTTATGTACTGCACCTTTGCGGGAATGACACAGTATTATATTGAGGAGAATGGGACTTTCACTTAGTGCCAGTATTGTAAATTGGGTGTAGAGTCCTACCCTGCATCTGGACTAGAAACTCTGTCTTGATCCTGCGAGCGGCTTCACTCTCGTTCTCACTCCTGGAGCCGCAAAGAGAGTCAATCTCATCGATGAAGATTATAGAGGGTTTGTGTTCTCGGGCCAACGAAAACAGATTCTTCACTAGTCTGGTGTGAGACAAGAGGTATAAATACATGATATTAAGCCATACGTACTTTAAAGCCTGTGTTAATAGGAACAATCTTACTTCTCACTCTCTCCCAGCCACTTGGAGACCAGGTCGGAGGAGGAGATGGAGAAGAAGGTGGAGTTATTGGCTTCTGTGGCCACTGCTTTGGCCAGATATGACTTCCCTGTCCCTGGCGGTCCAAACAAAAGAATGCCCCTCCAGGGAGTACGCTTTCCTTCACAAGAAAGTAAGAACACAAATTACATGCACGCCCAAAATATACATATATATTTCACTTAAAGCAAGCATTTCTTGGAACCTGTGAAGAGATGTGGGAACTTGATGGGTAAGATGACAGCCTCCTTTAAAGCTTCTTTGGCTCCCTCTAGTCCAGCCACATCGTTCCATTTAATGTTGGGCTTTTCCATGACAATGGCACCTTTAATGCAGAAGAGTAAGTCATTGGTAATAGTGAATAATGTCTTATAGTTTTAATTGTCGTTAGAAAAACAAAAAATACTGCATTCACCAGAGAGTTGATCTTTGAACTTCTTTTTATCGGAGTCTTCATCATCACTTTCATTTCTGACCAAAAAAAAAGCATTGTAATAATCATTTAGCTGTTAAAATACTACGGCTTGGTTTCTACACAAGATTACTAATGTTTTCATATTCTGTAGAACATTTTCTAAAACTTCTGTCCCGTGAAATAAAGGGTTTTTATGACTTCAGGTAAATGAAGATCGTCTACATACATATATTTGTTTCCCTGTACCAAAGAACACTCTGAACTCATCATAATCATTTTGACAAAACATCCTCGACCTTCTCTTAAAAATGTGTCAGTACATAAATGAACCACAGCATCCTAAAATTCCCACCCCTTGCTGTCCGACTCTTTGACTGGTTTGGCGGGAGGCGCGGACTCCTTCTTCTTGATGTACTGCTTCAGCTGCTCCGCTCGGTCCAGGTATTCTGCACATTTCTCCCGGATGCTCTGTTTGGCTCTGTCACCCTGCGCCTCATCTGCAATCAACAAAAGTGATCATCAAAACTCAGACAAATGACCAATATTGGATAATTGTTCTTACATTTTATAACATGTAGAAAGTACTGTATAGCAGCTTGATAGCATCGGAGGGCCTCTTCATAGTTTTTGGCTTTATCTTCTTCAGATGCTTTGTTGGCAAGATCTATAGCTTTCTAATAAAGACAAAATGATAACCATGCATAGGTTATTGGGGTTGAGTAAAATAATAAATAATTCAAATAAAAATGGACAGTTAATAAAAATAAAAAGCATATTTGTAAGTTACAGGTGAAATGGTCAAAACATTCACATTTTAAATAAACTATGCAAAATGTAAAAGGATATGGAATACAAATGTCAAAACAAGTTTGTCTTACGTTATATATTGTACAGTCTAAACATGGAAGTATAATAAGAGATCCTAAATGAATCATCAGTCTACGTCGTGACGTAAAACACCTGACATAACAATGTAATTGACAAGACATTAAATTGTATGTGACAGTCAATATTAACTTGTCTATAAACTGTGTGATCATTATTATTAAAATATGTTAATGATGTGTTTATTTTTGTCTTTTTTAGAATAACTTTAACCTTACGTAACCAACTTTATTGTGGTTAGAGTTGTACTCACCTGTAAATTGCCTCCTGCCATGTTGCGTTACCTTTGATATCCAATTAAATAAAGGAAATAGTTTCGCCTTGAATAAAACGTTAAATCTACAACTTATTCGTTCTTCTTTAACAGCTTAATTTCCATTTTAAGACAGGAAAACTCGAGAAGGCGCGTCTCTTCCGCACTCGCGAAATGATGTAGTGACTTCCGCATTGGTCACGTGACAGGCTGTTCTACAGGCGCTTCAGCTCCTGAATCATCAGCACTTTATTTAAAGAAGCACTGCTAATAATAGAACTCTTATGGGTTAGGGTTATCATCTCATGGTTGTATTCACTTGTTGTGATTTTTTTTATAATATTAATTTTATTTGAAAAAAAAAAAAAAATCTGATAACAAAGCTATAAAATACTATTGCAGAACATCAACACATGGGAACCTGAAACCTGTGCTTTGACTGTCCGTTTTTATTACATTTATTACAAATGCAAATGAAACCACGATAGGTAATCAAAATACATAGAACAAGAGCGTGAAGGAGATGATGTACCAGTGCATCTCAAAAATAACATATTGTGGAAAAAGTGATAAATATACAGTCGTCTCAGATGAATAATGGCTTGATAAATAAACACTCAAATCTTAATTACATTGTAATATATTAGTCTCTCTAGCAGGATTAAATGGAAAAATAGCACAATAGTTGTATTTTTCAGATGCACTTGTATTTGGCAGGCATTCATTTTGACTCGATTTGGATATGATACAGTTTACATCTTTGGTCATGGTCAGTAGCAGGCTCCATGACGGGCTTTAGGTGGAACAACTGATTATCTTCTAGACTAGTGCAGTTCTGAGGTTGCCAGTCCAACATCAACTGGGTCCATTACAGATAGTCGGGTGTAAGAGCCTAAGGATTCGCTCGTTCTTTGTGAGATCTGCTGGAAGCTCGTTATTCTGCAAAATACATATAAAACAAAGACCTTTTAAGTAAGAAATTATACATTTTATAGTTTCATTTTTTAAAGACAGAAAATGTAAACCTTGTTCGGTAATGTTGGGTCAGCACTGGCTCCAAGCAGCATCTGAACTGTGCGTGCATCACCTCCCAACACAGCAGCATGTAGGACTGTATAACCGTTCTGTGGGGGAAATAAACAAAATAGCACCAATCAAGGTTCAATTAAGGTCAGAATGTTATTATATTACTACAGGTTTGAAAACTGTACCTTCAGGAGACCAAAGCAAGGTGAAAACTTCAGAAGTTCCTCTATAACACTGTGATGGCCCTTTAAAGCGGCTTTGAATAATGCTGTCGTACCATCCTTCATACGAAAAAGTACAAAACACATCTTAATGCCTTGAAATAAGAATAAAATACAATTAGAAACCCCACATTAGATTATGGATCATTTTCTATCTTAGAGGAGTACACAACGCAAATACAGTTTTTGTATTTGCTCAACTATACTAAAGCCTTAGATGATAAAAACAAAAGAAAAGGAAATCATGAATGTCAGATTAACTGTGATGAGGTTGTACATGTGGCTTTGGGGCCCGATTATTTGTTTATAGATTATTTAAATGCTTAGATTGTACCTGTCTGTCAGCATCCCTGTCTGCACCTCTCAGGAGCAGCACTTTCACCACTTCACTGTGCCCTGTCTGAGCTGCCATCCACAAGGGGGCAGTGCCATCCTGACAAACACAACAGATCAATGCAGTAGAAATGAAGCAGACGACAGCCAAAACTACAAGGTGTCCCCTGCATTAATGATTGAAAATGCAAACGTGGACATGTCTATACTTTACCTCTCGACTCTGGTTCACCTTGGCACCGGACGACAGCAGCTGACGGATGACTGTCACATGACCTTCCTGAGCCGCCAAGAACAAAGAAGTGGCTCCATCCTGAAAGTTTTGGGGAATTATGTAGTAAAATATATGTGAAAATGTGAATGAATTCACAGTAATGCCTACACGGTGTGTCAGTGTACACGAATACACAACCGTGCACCAAGATCTAAAGAACGGTCCCATTATTATTTGTATAACCTTTATATAATTTATAGATTCAAATCAACTCTAATGACTAACGCTAAATGGTTTGTTTTCCATTGCAGATGTGGTAAAATGCCAGTCATGCCCTACTCCGTGCTCTCTCAAACCTCAGAGGTAGAACTCCCACTGAGCGCACAGAGGGGAGCTAAAAATCACATCCCAGACAAGAGGGGTTATCTGGGGTGGTCCTGGCTGGGAGAAGGGGAAGAGGAGGGATTAGGAGCGTGGAGTGTGGAGACGCAGAGGAACATACACTCAATTGATCGTGAACACTGGCTCCATTCTTCAGCAGGACGTCCACGACTTTGGAGTGACCGTATTGAGAGGCGACAGTGAGAGCAGTGCCACCATCCTGCACAAAAGAAAAATAAACCAGTAAATGAGGTATTCTAATTTATAAACACCTTTGGGCATTTGCATAATCAATTCAAACATGAAGTTATCAGGTGTTGGAAAGTGTGTCGGCGCTGACTGGTTAAGGAAGTAGAATTTTTATAGATATTGGTAGTCTTAACTTCTCTGACACTGTTACAATCAAATCTGCAATCCAAATACTTTTCACACTTTCTGGGCCTGGACAGGCATTTGTTTGTACTGTATATCGTTGTACATTTTGAATCATGCAACTGTGTCTACAGGCTTGGGTCTGGATTATGTTGCGTAGGATCCAAATGTTTTTTTCTATTATCGCAAGATTTGGCAAATAATTGGGTTCTGTTTTCTGTTACCAAATAAACCAGTACATTTTTAGCAGCTTGGGAAGTTACACGATCTAATCTAACATGTGCCTATATATTCAAAAAGTCATTCAAAATAATAATGATAATAATAATCTTTATCTTTAGAAGGTGCTGATCCTGTGACTCACTAACTGCCTCAGACATGTTTAGATCAGAGCAGTTTTTCCCATACGCCCCACTTTTATACGTATCCAGCCGCCAGTCAGCGTCATTGTGCCCGCAGCAGCACACCTTTGTCTGGCTGTCAGTGGAGGCTCCGAACTCAAAGAGCAGCTTGCACACGTCATGGTGTCCCTGCTGCGCCGCAAAGAACAGAGCCGTGGAACCTGTCTGATCAGGGACAGAATAGAAACAGTTATTTACTTGTTCCTTTACGCCTGCGTTGAGACGTTTAGCCTGAAATACCCCGGTCCCAGAGCAATAATGCGTTCTCAATGTTTTCCCTAATCATTATTGTCACTAATTTACCACAGATTTACAGCCATAATCATCATTTACGCAATTAATTTATTTTTAAAACATATACAACCATGTTTTGAATCCTCTGAATCAGTGGCTAAAGAGATATTACAGTGTATTTATATAGCACTTCAAGGCAGTCAAGCGCTTTACTAGGCAATGTGGGTGAAGTGTCTTGCCTAAGGACACAACAACATTTCCTCTAGCGCCCCACAGTGGCTCTCATCCAAGTACTAACCAGGCCACGTCCTGCTTAGCTTCCAAGAGTTGGAAAGCAGGTGCACAGAGGTGTAAGATAAGATAAGATAAGATAAGATATGCCTTTATTGTCCACACATGGGGAAATGTTGGTGTTACAACGCAAGTAGATACAGAGGAAAAGGACAGATAACTTATAGGAAGTCTAATTAAAAAAAAAATCTTAACAGAAGAACTCTTATGAACAAAAACAAAAACTCTTATCAACAAAACTCCTGTAAACAGGACCTCTCATATCTTAATAGGGAATGGAGGGAGGAAAATACAAATAAAGAAAAAATAATAATAAAAATAGCTGGCATAAGACAAATAATACTACATGCAGAGTAAACCAGATTTTTTATAAATTAAATCCTTAGCAGAAAGAAAGAAAATTGCTCAATGAGATGAGTAATTATTCTATCAACTAAAATAATGTTAGCTGTATCCTGGTTTGAATTGTACCTCTCTCTGATAGTTGATGTCAGCCCCTTGCATGATCAGCTCCTTCACACAGTCATAATGTCCGCTGTAGGAGGCCACCATCAGGGCTGTGGTCCCATACTGAGCAGAAAAACAGGCAATTAATCAGACGCCCTTTGCTAAAGATGCAATTCCTTGTTAAGCATAAACACTCTAACGCATTTATTGATTACAGAACTCTTGGTCTAGGGTCGACTAGCATTGGTCTGATGCTTCATGTTCAACGCCAGCCGCATGTTTGTGAATACCTGTGGTGAATACACGGTTTTGATGCATTTTAAAACGGGCATTTACATAGTGCCATGTACAAAGACAGCAGTGTTGAGCGATATGGCGACTATATAATATCAAACTGTGATCTGACCTGACCCGATCTGTTAAATGTACGTAGCTCTTGCTCAAACACAAACCTGCCACTCCTCCTAATGATCACCCTCATCATGCTGTGAGTGAGGGACAGGACAATTACACAAACCACAGTGAGGGATGGACTCTCCAAAAGTCTACAGCTTTAATCTTCAAGACAATAAAAGGCCACTAAAATAATATGTGTAAAAGGAAATCCAGACCCAGTCATTTTTTCTGCCCTTTAGAACTGCACAATCCCAGCAGGCACCACCAAACTCCACACATTCACATAGAAACTTACAGCATTGCCGTGTTTATCAAATTTTAGCGGCGTCTAAGAGATTGTGGATTATATTATACACCAGGATGAAAAAATAATAAAGGTCAGAAGAAAGTATAGAGAGAGTATTTTACAGGATTTACAAAGCTCCAGATGAATGGGAGAAGTGGATATCTGCAACTAAATACTAGGAAGTGAATAAAATCTTATAAAATATTAATACATCTTATTTATTTTTGTATTGATTGTGGTCAATTTTATTTGGGGAATGATTTGACCTTTTTCTCACAATAATAGCTTGTGTATTGCCCATTGGTCTATTTTATTTTATTTTGCGAGTTTGAAGTTGGAAGAGAAACGATCCCGAGTCCTTTTCACAAAACATTGTTGGCATAATTGTCTGTAAAGAAATGTTGTAAAAGTAGAAAGATAAAATCTCACAGTATAGTTTATTACATTTACAGTGATTTAGCCGCTGTCATGTACAACAGATTTACATTTGAGAGATCACATCATTTTTGATTGTCATTATCAGCAAACGTTTTAGATATGTTGCTTTTTAATAAAGTATATTTCTAACAAACATCTCCGGGGACATTTTTATGAATATAAGATAATAGAAGGTGGAGTAAATCAGATGTCTGGATGTTGCACATTTAGGGCACTATCTCCACGATCTATGTTTATTAAAGAACACCCGTGCAAGGCAAGGGTCAGTAATGTTTAATCTGATTCGCTTTTAAGACGTGATATTATTTATGACTTCATTTAATGACACAGATAAACGGCAAAAGCTAAACTTCAGGCTTGATGCCATTTATTACCACTATTTCCCCCCCGTCCTGGATGCAGGAGCTCAGACTTCCCTTGCTGCACAGTTTTATGGACGCACGCGCTGGTGGTGGTGCGTACCGTGTCTCTACAGTCAGAGTCCACTCGTCCAGAGTTCAGGAGCAGCTGCAGCAGAGCCAGGTTCCCCTTCCGCGCCGCCCAAAACACTGCATTAGCCAGGGGAGTTTCCTTCTGTAATAAATACACACAACACACGCTGACCTCAAACCACCATTATAGTATTATAGCACGTGAGCTGGGAGAAAACAATGGAGCACACAGGCTATAATGGCTTTGACTATGCAATTGCGTTCGTCATTTTAAGACGGACCACTTGGATTTTTCAGATAAAATATCACTCAAATCTATAGAAATTCAAATTAGAAATAGAAAGAAAGAAAATGTTTTACTTTCAGCTACCAAAGAGTCCCTTAAATGCAAGTTTATTATTGTTCTACAAAGGCCTTTCTTTATGTGATTACTGTATAATAACATTACAATCATATAATCATCCATAGAAGGATAAATGTGCAACATCATTGTTACTACATCATTTACGATATAATCTGACAATTAAATGCATTCTTTTGCTTATAAGTTTGACTCTTATTTGTGATAGTATAGTTTTATTCTCTAATCTCGTAAAATACATCCCTGCGATTTCTTCTTCTAAAAAGAAATAGCAGCAAAAGGCGCTATCAAAATAAATCAATATGAGCCATTCAAGGTTGTTGTCCATTACCCAAATCTCTGGTGATGAACGGTATAATGCCTTGAATAATTTAAGATCAGCATCACTCATATGCTGTAAAGTTAAAAAGACCTGACTGTGTGAAACCAAGCAAAGTCTCATAATGATGTGTGAAAAACCTTTCAAACACTACACACCACAGGCCATTAACATACAAAACAGTGTTATATAGTCGAATAAAATGTATGCATCTAACCTTAAAAGGCCCAGAGTCAAAATAATGAGTGTGTAATGACATGATGCAGGCAAGGAAAGAGAATTACTGGAGCATTTCCATGAACTCATTTAAATGGAGATGTTCGAGGTCTGATTAGATTGGTTAAGGAAGCGAATAGGAAGCAAATCAAAACATTGGACAGCAGGAGTTTGTGTGCAAGCAAAACATGCGTGCACCAGCCAGCAAGCAAGCACACAACAACACCACACAACAACAACAACAACACCACCACACAACAACACCACACACTTCTCCTCACAGGGAAAACGTCCGCAAAACCATTTGATCCCGTCTGTTTCCTCTGGGTTATTTCCCTTTCATTGCACCACGTTATTAAATTAAAACCCGCTGTGTCTGAACGCACTCTGGAGCTGTCATGTGTGTTTGCGTGGGGGCCCCCGCCTTGCAGCTTCTACGTGTCAAAGAGTGATGTCAAATTTACCTTAAAAGACATGATCCAGTGCACTTCATTCGTGAGTCATGTTTCTGGTGGTGGCGCAATCGTTCATTACGGAGACGATGCCTGTTTTGCCGCACTGTGTTTGGGTGTTGGCGGACGCGGACATAATCGCACCGACACCGACCGTCAGCGCATCTGCAGTGACAGTGGCGCTCTGGGGCCGCGAGGGGGCGCTGCCGCTCACCGGTCGTTTCAGTGCACTAAAGCGTCGAAGACAATTGTTTAATAGAGTTTAATAGGGTTGAATAGAGTTTATAGAGTCGTCCAAATGAAAGCATATTGTGTGAGTTATTTGACATTTGTAGGCCGTGTTATGTCAACGTTCACATATCATGATAACAATTAACCAATGTCTTAAAGGTGCACTATGTGACTCTTTTGATGGAGTTATGCTTTTGCTCATCTTTATTTTTATTTTTTTACTGAGGCTACTGTCTATCTCCCCTCACATATCTTAATGATCCATGCACTATATACAACCATTTGTCCCAGAAAATAAAATAGGCCATTGTGCATTTTAAAAAGTTGCACTGTTGTTGTGATTGGGAAGTCACTTAAAATCATATACTACTCTAAAATACTAAAACCTATGATTGAGAAGAAATATTTGTTTGAGTAGTATATCATTTTAAGTTATGCAAGTAAAAGTAACATGCAGTACATTTACCTCATTATTACATATACCCTCTCTATGTTGTTGGAAAGTTGTGTGTCAGATGTTTTGGCCAATTATAACCATGATTATAACCCGCCATTTGAAGGATTCACAATATTGCAGCTCTGTCCAAATGATAATAGAGGTGTTACTGTGAACCTGAAGGGATGTATCCTATTTTTGTTGACTAATAAGATCTTCAGGTGTTGATTTAGGGATTCAAACCAAAGTCCAGGCAAAACATGTGTTTACTGCAAGGCTATATAAGGATGATGGAGAGTGAAGGTGAGGAAGGGAGCAGAGCTGAGCAGACATGGGGACAGAGCGTGTTCACAACCATGCAGGTGAGTGCGAGTCACTACTGTGTTACGCTGTACACAGGTTTTGATGCAATTTTCACTTATTTTTGAAAATTTAAATATTCAAAATATGAATCTTTATATATTATGAATGACATGACACCTATATTACCCAATGTAACATGATTTTGTTTGCCTATTCAAATGACTGACTAGAATCAGGGCTGCTTGTGCTCACAGTGATGAACCTACAGGAGGAATGATTGTATATCTGAGGGGTCATCAAAATTATTGTTCAAATTCACGCATTCACACAATAACTCCGTAGCATAAAGTCAATAAATGTCCAAAAGCCAGCCTTAAGATGTTTTTATGTGTGATTTAAAACTCTGCTCAGTACAGTACTTGAGAGTAGTGTTCTGTGTGTGTTATCTTGTAGCTCCACAGGTCGTGGTGCTGCTGTTCTTTTCTCTGCTGCTGTGTGCACCTCCTCGAGTGGCCTCCCTGGACTCAGAGGAACTGGCTGTGACAGACTGGGACATGTGGAAATCCAACTATGGCATCAACTATGAAGAGAGGGTCTGACTTTATTCACTAAATTCACTGTCTGATTAACCAGAGCTAATTAACTCTTTTTAAAGGTGGTTTAGTTTAGGTTAAGGCCTAATTTTGTCTCGAATACTTAATCCAAACACTAATTAAGTGGAACAACATTATGTAATAGAACAGAACTCTATCTACACATATGCCCACACACATTATGTGCATGCAGACACCTCTGTGTTTAAGTATAGGTTACCATCCTCACACGTGTCCACACACATATGTGCATGCAGACACCTCTGTGTTTAAGTATAGGTTACCATCCTCACACGTGTCCACACACATATGTGCATGCAGACACCTCTGTGTTTAAGTATAGGTTACAATCCTCATACGTGTCCACACACGACGTGTGCATAAGCAAATGTTCCGGTGTATGCAAGTGTTAATGCACATGCCCACACACACTAAGGGTAAATGCATTTACAGCCCTGTTTTCATATTATTTCCCCCCAAAAAATTTTACCATTTCCCTGGAGATTTACAATCAGGAGTATTAATCCTAAACCCACTACATAGTTACTACATGCTGTTTTCACATGGTGCAGTTCTACTCTGACAATGAGTGCTCAGATTCTGTTGTCTTTCATGTTTCTGTCATTGTGTAGGACGACATCCAGAGGAGGGCGATCTGGGAGGAGAACAAACGGCTGATTGAAGACAATAATCAGGGGTTTCTTACGGGTTCGAGAGGGTTTGCCATGGCTATGAATAAATACGGAGATCTGGTGAAGTGTTTGTCTACTTCTCTCCAAAACACAGATATCACATCATCAATCATCAATGAAGTTAGAAAATTAATGACTTTAAAATCTTCTTATTCAGACGAGACAAGAATACCAAGTCCTCCAAGGCGCCGGGATAGACGCTCAGTTTGTGAAGCGGGGCAAAGCGGTCTCGGCGCGCAAACTGAGATCCAGCGCTCGCAAATTCGACTCCTATTTCGTCGACTACAGGAACACTGGCTATGTCAGCGAAGTCAAGGACCAGGTAAAGTTTTCGCCTGCTAAAACGGCTTGAGTCCCGAACCTCTTTAAACTGTCTTAAATCATTTTGACAGGGGTACTGCGGCTCCTGTTGGGCATTCAGCACCACTGGAGCGATAGAGGGGCAGCTATACAAACAGACGGGCCAGCTTGTGTCCCTGAGTGAGCAGAACTTAGTCGACTGCTCCAAATCGTACGGGACATATGGGTGCAGCGGGGCGTGGATGGCCAACGCGTACGACTATGTGATCAGCAATGGGCTCATGTCAACAAGCACATACCCATACACATCAGTGGTAGGGCAACACTATCATTTTATATTATGATTATGATTTATTTATGATCTGACTAAACATTAAGACATTTGTATAAGGAAGTCCACTATAAGATGGAAAATTTGCCCCCAAAAAAAGGGATTTGGGTGAATTTCTAAATGTATTTATGAGGGCTGATCCTTTAAAGTTGTTCAGAAAAGCCAACCTGACAAAGATAAGCCTTTTTTTTAACCAATATAACTTTTGCCTGTGGTCAGTGTTTATCAAGAGTGGTCTAAGGAATGAACATGAGTAAAGATTTGCTGTTGACGTTAATGCTGGTCGTCCTATCACAGTGAATCACAGTTTGTTGTTGTAAGTGTAATACTTGGCAGCCACAGGATCAGTGTGTATTTCTGAACAGGACACGCAGTCTTGTTACTATGACAGCAGACTGGCAGTGGCCCACATTAAGGACTACAGGTTCATCCCAA
Source organism: Eucyclogobius newberryi (assembly GCF_026437365.1). NCBI lineage: Eukaryota > Metazoa > Chordata > Actinopteri > Gobiiformes > Gobiidae > Eucyclogobius > Eucyclogobius newberryi. The sequence goes on from NW_027316532.1 coordinate 36,851,527, forward strand.
AAGGCGACGAGCAGGCACTGGCAGATGCCGTGGCGACCATTGGACCCATCACCGTGGCGATCGATGCGGACCATGCCAGCTTCCTCTTCTACAGCTCAGGTACATCAACATAAATGAGTCTGACATCTTGAGTTCTTCAGTGGACTTATGTGTGCAAACATTTGTGCATGTGTCAGAATGTCAAAGGTCTGATTGGTATTCATTATTTTATACCTCAAAATATA